>NW_028297138.1:4633753-4911348 GCF_055798465.1 Pogonomyrmex barbatus
CTTGATATTTTTTTGTAATTTTAATTTTTTATAAAATTAATTATTTTATTTAAAATTAATTATTTATTTAAAATTAATTATTTTTTCAAAGGAGATTTTTTTAAATATTACTTAGTAATTTAAATTTATTATTATGAGTGATATTATTATATTATTCGCGACAATGCGTCGGTACGCGACTCGTTATCGCAGCGCAACCTGAAACCGCTGAATTAAAAAGAAGAATGGAGAATAAACTGAATAATATTTATCATAATATACATTTATTGGTCATGTAATGCATAGTGTACAATATTATCTATTGCATACGCTAATAATTCACAATCTATTATATAATCTTCTAATCGACGTTTTGTCAAAAATGTCGCTCTCGCGCAAAGTTTTTATTGCAATATGTTTATCTGTGATACAATTCCGCCGTAAAAAGTTTATAAATTGTTTAAATTTTGACTGACACCATATACATTTTGCATCCATCGAGAGAATAGGACCATCATCTCTCTGGAGTACCGGTCGTGGGGATTCGAAAGAATACATGTATATGTGTATATTGTAATATATATATATATATATATATGTGTATCATTGTATTGTTGACGTGTTATTCTAAACACGTTATTTGCGATAAATATCATCACATGCCTCGGTAGTCGAAAGGATAAGATGCCTGCCCGGTAAGCAAGAGATCCAGGTTCGATTCCTGGCTGAGGTGGTATTTTTTCGCAAAATAATTACGAGTTTTCACGACTGGTTCGTGGTCGGGCCCCGCCGTGACGCACACCCTCCCTTCTTATTCGGGGGCTCGAGCCATGCTTGATGCAATCTCTCCTGTCGTGCTCCAGGAGGATTATTTGTATATTTGCCAATGGCGTTGGAGGGTGTCGCCGCTGCAGTCCGACCTGCATCCATCGAGAGAATAGGACCATCATCTCTCTGGAGTACCGGTCGTGGGGATTCAAAAGAATACATGTATATGTGTATATTGTAATATATATATATATATGTATCATTGTATTGTTGACGTGTTATTCTAAACACGTTATTTGCGATAAATATCATCACATGCCTCGGTAGTCGAAAGGATAAGATGCCTGCCCGGTAAGCAGGAGATCCAGGTTCGATTCCTGGCTGAGGTGATATTTTTTCGCAAAATAATTACGAGTTTTCACGACTGGTTCGTGGTCGGGCCCCGCCGTGACGCACACCCTCCCTTCTTATTTGACGCTGACACCATATATATTCTCATAGAGCCAGTAATATACATGTTCAATGCAATGTTCAAGTTCAAATAGAAAGAATACGGTTGATGGCTTCATGTACAAGCATGTATCGCGCAATGTAAACTTTACAATATTTGTATTTCGCATTTGAACAAGTTCTATAATTAGATCATGAATCGACAATGATGAAGGAGCAATTGATTTCACAAGCTGCTCGATATCCACACGTTTCTCGATGAGAGTTTTCCACATTACATAAGGCAATAATATTTGATTGCCTCGATTATCACCAATACGTAATTCCACATAGGATACAGGTCCCACATTGATTCCAATATCCAAATATTTATAAGCTGTGGATGTTAAAGCAAATCTTCTTCCCAAGATACGAGATGTACAAGGTTCCGAAGATGATGAATTATGAGAAGATATACTGTAAGGAAAAGAATACATATAAGTAAGCTATTAATATATTAAAATATATAAAATGTATAAGAAAGATTTGTGGTAATGAAATTTACTGTTTTTTATACGCCTCATTCTGTTGAATCGAAGTGTAATAATTCACAGAGTTTCCCTTGTACATTTTTTCAAGAGCTGTTTCTTTTTACAGAGATATAGTTCGTCTTTCACAAAGCGATTAATGCAATAATTGATTGTTGAAGTTCTTTTTAATTTGTATACCTCTCTATTCTTTTTCCGACGGTCTACTACGCGAGATGTGAAATATAACTCCCATTAAATTTGCAACTTTGCATTTTTGCATAAGCGCCGACGAATGGCAGCTGCGATGAAATTATACAGAATAAATCTACTTTAAGCACGTACATCATTCGATATATGATATAACTGTAGACACTGCAACATTTGCAGTAATATTAGCAATATATGGCTGCTGCAATGAATTTCGCGTATATCTTTATCATATCACAATGAGATCACCTCACGTATTAAAATTGCAAATTTGCAAATCCACATAGGTCAACGGTACGAAATATATATTTTTTAAAAACAATTGATGTTTTTCGCGATGAGATCGGACACGTGTTAAAATTACAAACTTGCAATTTCACGTAGGTTAAAATGGTATGATATTAAGAACAATAGGCACGTCACAACGTGTCCTGCGATGAGATCATTGTGTTAAAAACGCAATTGTTGCATTTTCACATAAATCAAGAATAAAATTTTTATACATCATTTGATACACTCTGAAATTAAATGCCACATGCGAAAATATTCTAAAGATATAACCATCATTGGTAAGATATAATGAAAAGACTGTGACACGTTCTGTCATTAGTCGAATTGTAAGATTGTTGAGAATTATACATCAAAGAAGATAATTAATATGGAGCAAACCGAATGTATTCTTTTGGAACAATCTATCTGATTGAATTCGAGAGAAGAGTACGTCGCGTAGGAGCAACGATGCGACAAGTATATCAAGTCGCTAGAAGAGCATGATCAAATTAAACGGCCGCAATTATCAATTAATATTAGACAATCATTGGTCGCACGGATAGCGCGACTCGAAAGTTTGAAAGATTCGATACGTCAACGATTCGTGACTGCGGGTGCTGGATACAGCGCAGCCTCAGATGGCGCGAGATTAATGCGGCGTTTGAAAGCCGTATTTTGACTGATGCGGTCATTAATACGAAGCACACGAACCTCGCCAATTTCTCGAGGATGCGAAGAACATTGTGTTTGAGCGTGTGCAAAATATCATGCAGAAACATAACAATATTAAGATGAATACAGTATTTAACGGTGAATTTGTTGCGAATGACAAATGTGACAAATAAAAGTCAACACGAGAAACTGTGAATTCTTTCGTTCGTCCAATTTCAACACGAGTGGTACGAGTTGCGCGTTATTGAGCCTACCTTGGCATCCCTGGAAGAATTTCAGGAACGCGATAGCGGGTGGGCATTATCGCGTAGACTCAATTTGATTATTAATATAAACAAACACAATCCTCTGCACGCGGGATGTTACATTCAGTTACTGCGAGAAATTATGATGAAGAGAGCGGTGATCAACGAACAGTCTACGGACAATGCGTGTTTTGCATGGTCAGTGGTCGCAGCTCTGCATTCAATTGAAAGAAACACAGAACGAGAATCCTCGTATCCACATTATACGTCGGTACTCAATTTTTAAAACATTGAGTTTCCGATGACATTGAACCAAATTAAAAAGTTTGAATTTCTCAATAACATATCCATAAATGTATACTGCATCGAAAAGAAGAAAGAACTTTCGATCTTTCCGACGTCTTACCAATACAAAGAAGGGAAAGCATGTCAATCTGCTGTACGTGCAGGATCCGCGGGACGATAACGTGGGATATTTCGTGTGGCTCAAGAATCTTTCTCGCCTCATAGGCTCGCAACTCAAAAAAGAACATAGGAAATTTTTTTTGTGACCGGTAAGTATACATATTTTAATAAGTTGAGAAATATTTTATACTCGTTTAAAAAAAAAACTAAAATAATTATGTTTCTTGCAGATGTTTACACTATTTTAGCATGAGTGAAAAAATGGAGACTCACATCATAGACTGTACAGACATGAATGACTGTGCCATCAGATTACCGAGTGAGGACAACAAGTGGCTCAGTTTCAATAATTATAGCACTAAAGAACGAGTTCCGTTTGTCGTGTACGCGGACTTGGAATGCATCCTGAGAAGATGGAAAATGGACATCTGAAAATATCAAGCTACGCGTACCAGGACCATCGGGTATTTAGCATAGGATATTATGTACGCTGCTCGTATGATAACTCACTATCCACATATCGGTTTCGTCGCAATAAGGATTGCGTCGTGTGGTTTGCCGAGGAACTCAGAAGTTTAGCGCATCGCGTAAAGACTATTTTGTCCGCTAATGTCCCTATGGCAAATTTTACGCGAGAAGATTAGGAAAAATTTAATAACGCTACGTACTGTCATGTGTGCGAAAACCCGTTCGCTCCAGATGACACGCGGGTACGCGATCATTGCCATCTAACCGATCGATTTAGAGATCCCGCGCATTTAAATTGTAGTTTAAATTACAAAGACTTGCATTTCCATAGTTTTTCACAATTTATCCGGCTATGACGCGCATTTTATCATTACGGAAATAGCTACAGCATATGAAGGACGAGAATTACTTCCCATAACAAAAGAAAAATACATTTCGTTTACAAGAAATGTCAAAGATGCGGAAGACAAAAATGATCAGAAAAATTGTGTTAAATTACGATTTATTGATTCATTCAAATTTCTCAATACCAGTCTCGACAAAATGGCATCCTTCTTGAGTAAAGATAAGCTACGAATATTGCAATGCGAGTTTCAAAATTTATCGACACAAGATTTTAATTTACTGATGCGAAAAGGCATCTTTCCATACAAGTACATTGACTGCGTCGAAAAGTTGAAGGAGTTTGTTTACCATCACGCGAATCATTTTACAGTTCATTGACAGGTGACACCGTGTCCGAGAGCGATTACGCGCACGCACAATGTATGGCAGCGGTTCTCCATCCGAATGCTCGGCGAATACAGCGATTTATACCTCAAGATTGACATCTTATTGTTGGCTAATATTTTTGAAAATTTTCGTGATAGTTACATCGCGAGTTATGGACTCGATCCTGCGTACTATTATACCCTATCGGATTTTACGTGGGAAATTTACATTTACGCAATATTGAAGCATACTCGCGTCAATTTCGAACTGCTCATCGACATCGACATGATCATGTTCATCGAATGCGGTATACGCGGTGATCTAAGTCAATGTTCCAACCGATACGCGAGCTAACAACAAGTACACGCAGTCATACGATATCCATCGAAACCATCGTCGTACCTTATGTACTTTGACGTTAACAACTTGTATGATTGGACAATGTATCAATCATTGCCTTACGCAAATTTTCGATGGATCGTCGACGTGTCCAATTATAACATAAACGCAACACCACTGGATTCGCCTATCGATTACATTCTCGAGGTAGATTTAGAATACCCAGAATATCTTCACGACGCGCACATTAACCTACCGTTTTGTCCAACGCGCGATAAACTACCCAGTAAGCGACAGGACAAACTCCTCGCAACCTTGTACGATAAAAAACGTTACGTCATACATTATCGCAACCTGTATTCGTCACAGTCTTCGCGTTACAAAAATACATCGCGTATTGCAATTTTCGCAATTTCCATGGCTCCGGGAGTATATCGAACTCAATACGAAATTTAGAACATTCGCTAAAAATGATTTCGAGAAAAATTTATATAAATTGATGAACAACATGGTCTTTGGCAAAACCATGGAGAATGTGCGCAATCACGTCAATGTTAAACTTTTAACAATAGGAAGGAAGATATGGCACGGAGACAATGATTGCGAAACCAAATTTCCACAGTCGAAGCGTTTTTTCAGAGAACTTGATCGTTACGCAATCGAATTGCGTAAACTCGAGGTGAAGTTCGACAAACCAATCTATGTAGGTATGTGCATTCTCGACATATCAAAGACATGTTTGTATGAATTTCATTACGATTACATGTCACCATTGTATGGTGAGAAATGTAAAATAATGTACACGAATACCGACAGTTTAATTTATCACATCGAGTGCGATGACGTATACGATATCATGAAACGTGATATTAAAAGATTCGACACGAGTGATTATGCGGTTGATAATGTATACGGTATTCCACTCATTCAATAAAAAGATACCAAGTTTGATACCAAGTTTGAAGGACAAAAACAATGGTACAATTATGACTGAATTCGTAGGGCTTAGAGCAAAAATGTACGCCTTGCGTGTTGATGGAAAAAATGATATGAAAAAAGTCAAAGGCATCAAGAGTAACGTAATAACAAAATCAATAACATTTGATGATTACACACAGTGTTTGCGAGACGAGACTGAAATGACATGACAGCAGTCTTGCTTGTATAAGATTAAAATTGCATTAAGTACGATAAATACGATATCCGAAACAAAAATTGCTCTAAGTCCGTACGATGATAAGCGATACATTGTACCCGACTCTATCGACACATTGCCATAGGGACATTATAAAATATCGTTATAATATATATCTTGTAAATAAAAAACTCATTTGTTTTGTATAATATATTTATATATTGTAAATAAAAATTCATTTACTTCTATAATAAATTATAATACATGTATAAAGAAACTTGTATTAAATTTATTTTACAACACGTTACTTTTGTGTAGCCATGAATTGTGCGAATTATCAAATCCTAACCATTTAACATAAACCTCGTTCCCCCTTTTGCCTAATACTTTTTCAACGAGATACACGTCGGGGTTTATAACGCGATGCAATTCGTATTCGTAGAATTCTCCAGCGATTGATTTTCCACATGAATTTTGCAATAGATATGTCACGGGATTAGTTTTCTGAACTTTGATCTTAAACACTTCCGTGGTCCAATTTGGCGTATAACCTTTTTCAAATATTGTCTTGAATTTATTCACACGTACCGAATCACCTACTTTGAATCGTGCGGGTGCAGCAATTTTTATGCGATTATATATTGTGGTCAAGAGTTTTATCTGCGGGGGTAACATCGATGGGTCGCATACCGATAGTTCGATGCTTTCGCGTATTATACGCCGAGACGAGACAAGACGTAACAAGTCGAGCCATCTATAATTGCCATTATGAGTAAACATCTTCCACATGTCATTTTTCAACGTGCAATTGAACCATTTGATGATTGATGCTTTCATTACAGAATATGTCGAATAATGATTAATATCGTGCCTTTTTATGACTTTTTGTACATTTGCATTATAAAATTCCTTTGCTCTGTCAGTCTGCAAATTTTTCAGACATCTTCCATCGTCTCGAATTATCTTTTCGATCGCTCTTGCAACTTCGTTTCTACTCTTGGTCTTGAGCGGTACGGCCCATGCGTACTTGCTCAGCACATCGATAATAGTGAGGATAGTGGTAACCCTTTGTTGAATCGCGTATAAGGTCACATCTTGACATCTGCCTGCCATAGGTCATCGTACTCGCGTACTATAATACGTCTTCGTGGAAAATTTCTTCTCGCCAGAACGTGCAGTTCCTCCACTAGCTGCTGCTTCTCAGAATTTTTCTTCTTCTCGAACATCACGACACGCAAATAACACAAAAGTTGGTGTATATTCTTATCTACATACTCTCGGCGCGATGAGTAATCATCATTTGTCGAAGCTCGTTTAAAATAATCTGCACGTCCTTTTGGAACGCAATCAATTTCTTCTCGATTTCGTTCTGTCGATTCTTCAAAATTTGTACACTATGTTCCACGTACCGTTTGTTTACAACGTCGCCATCATCTACCGGTAACGCTACACGTCGAATTTTACGTGACTTTGCGTCGAAGTCGGCTGCGATCACGCAAAGAGCGTTATCGCGCACGTAATTTCTGACTAATCCACTCCATTGGTAGTACGGTTCCGCTCCGCTTCTTCCGAGTGATGTCCCAAACTTGTTGATTGGCATTTCGACGCTTGTTAAATGACTCATTTCCTTGACACGCAGTTCAATTATAATAAGATCAGCTTCAACAAGTTCTTCAATAATTGACTGTATCTCGTTGTCGTGAGCGTTGTGACCAGCTTGGCGCCTTGAGTAATCGGAGACGATCTACAAGTTTATTTGGATCATCCCAATGCACGTAATCGATGGCATTATCGTTTAGTGTCATGACACGTGATATACCTCTTCCGACTTTTTAGAAGGAGTGCGATTACATACTTGTATTTGTATCCTTTATTACCCATAACTGAATTAAGCATATTATGATTACACCTATGCGCGTTTGTCAATAGCAAAATATCTTTGTATTTCTGTTTATCTTCTTCAGTGTACAATTCATCGTCAGGTACTTTTTTAAAAATTAACTCATAAAGACCTTCCGTTCCCAAGTATCTTATTCCGTTTATAAATGTATTGTCATCTTTGCTTACATCGAAACACTTATCATCAAGTATCATGCCATCGTTGGTGAAATAAACATGCCTCGGTAGTCGAAAGGATAAGATGCCTGCTCGGTAAACAGGAGATCCAAGTTCGATTCCTGGGTGAGGTGGTATTTTTTCGCAAAAATAATTACGAGTTTTCACGACTGATTCGTGGTCGGGCCCCGTCATGACGCACACTCTCCCTTCTTATTTGGGATAACGTAAACGTTATCTATATCCTTGTTTCCGGTTAAAACAGCTCCCATGTACTTTTGTTTTAGTGGACCGAAATGATTTTGCAACGTTTCTAGACCTTCCGAGGTTTGTAACTGACGTCGAACAGACATCACCAGTGACTCGTTGGTAGTTTCGAAAACATCTTCGACAGGTAAAATATTGTTCGAAGGCTGTTCATATGGTGTTACATGATGTGTGACATTAATCGGAGATTAAACAGAGATCATGACTGATACGTTCGATAAAGCGTTTGATCATTTTCGTGGAGTAGAAGTTATCAGTGAATCATCTAAATTTTGCGACCGTTTTCGTTTTGTCTCGTTAGACTCCATCTTATAGTTAGGTTCTTCACCGCCAGTATTTTCAACAATTTGAATCAAAGGTTCGACAATCGGTTTGAACTGTCTTTCCAAAGTAATCCTTCTCCCGTTTTTAAGGCGCGATACTTCTTGCGAATTGAATCGCTCGTTTTCGCAATCTGCTTTATTATCTTCTCGCGATCTCTAATCTCCTCGTTATTATCCTTGTTCGTAAACGTTGTCTAGTGGACGTATCAATAACAACTAATAACATTATAGTATTGCAAAATCGTTAAATTCTTTTCTGTATCGTTCATTAACAAGCGTGTCTTTGTCTATCACCACGAAACCATATTTTTGTTGTCAACAACTGCGACACAATTCACAGAAATCCTCGTAGGACATGTCAGTGTTTACGTGATCGTTGTATACATGTTTTAGATTGGTATCATCTTGTTTAAATAGAATCAACAGATTTGCGTTGTCGCGTATAAAGTACTTGGGTATCTTTGCATACGTCTGACAGAGATAGAAGCAATCAGCGTGACGGCCCATTGCAAAGCATTACTCTCTTACTGTATCTTGCTTGTCGCACGCCACGTCATTAAAGATAAAGATGGAATTCGGAAGCGCTTCGCTCGGTGGAATGACGTCGCTATTATTGGAGAATGTAAAATAACCAATTTCTTCTATCGATGTCAGTAAATTTTCCAAGTATCGATATTTCGGTTGCTGCAGCGATTTAGAATTATGTACACGTTTTCAAAGCGCACACCGTGCGGACTCTCCAGCAAACTTATCAACACGTTTATTTTGCCACAATTTGACGGCCCACATATGATACCACGTATAGAACTGGGTAGCATGTTTCCATGTTTGCGTATTTTCCTTTCAAGTTGTACTTTGTCGTCTAAATTAATCACTCTGATCGTCTGCGATTGTCACACGAATTGCATTTTGTCTCCTTATAACGACAATAACTGAAAATGGTATAGAAAAAGCGGATCTATTTATAGAGGAGTACAAAGCGAAACCGCTCAGTAATCAAAATGTTTCTTATCATGTCAGATAACTGCGATATTTATAATATAACATCCGAACAGTTACAATATATACCGAAAGTTGTTTTGCTACGAGAATTTCAAAACTGCATAGATCTCTTGTGGGACAAGCTGCCCGAGCATATAAAGACGGATTTGGAGGTTCGAACCTATCGTCGCTGCGTCAAACATTATAACCAATCGTAGCAACGCACACATATCGACGGTCCGGCATCGTTGATAAAGAATTGTCGACGAATGTCAGCGAGAGGTCTGTTAAATCGAGCGATAAATGCGTTTCCTTTCGAATTGCATATCCCCGAATATCAATTTTGCGGTCCTAGAACGCATTTAGAAAAGCGGTTGATTAGAGGCGATCGAGGAATTAATATATTGGATGCTGCGTGCCGCGAACACGATATAGCTTACTCACAAAGCAACGATCTCGCTAAACGACACGTAGCCGACAATATACTCGCCGCGAAAGCGCGAAAACGCATCACCACGAAAGATTCGACTCTGAAAGAGCTGCCGCCGCAGCTGTCCAGGCGGCCATGAAGGCCAAGACAAAAATTGGCATGGATTTGAAAATGAAGAAGAAGAAGCCGATGAAGAAAGCAATGAATAAAAGAATACTTCCGGTAGCGAAACGCGGTGGTATCCTACCTATCCTGTCATTGTTGGGAGTTTCTCGATTCATTGATTGATGGAATGGTGGGAGTCGCCAAGATAGTGAACGATAACAAAGCTGCGCAACATCAACTAGAAGAATTGAAACATCGTCGAAATAATCGTGCTATGGAAGATCATGGACTTTATCTTGCTCCGTACAAGCATGGACGAGGTGCCTCTTCAAAAAAAAAAAAAAAACGTCAAAGAGACGTTAAAAATTCCTAAAGCTATCAACGTACAATTACAACAATTGGCAACGCGTATGCGCATTCCGTATTTTAGAGGTGTTTTTATGCGTACTATCTTACCTACAGGAGTACATCGAAACGAGAGCGATATCTTAAATTTGGATAATGCTGAGGGATCAGGTACTCATTGGGTATGCAAAGAGGGGGGGATCGAGCTATTTATTTCGATAGTTTTGGCAATCTTCGACCACCGAAGGAATTGGTACGATATCTAGAAAAGACATACATCGAGTATAATCGCACAGCATACCAATGATTTTATACCTTGCCATGCGAAAGCTTTCTCTATGTCAAAAGAAAATTGACGACAAAAAAGAAAAATAATGAATCAGTGACAACTCTTGGAAACAATTGCGTAGCATTTATTTATGTTTGATGAAATTCGATACGAACTCAATGGTGTGGAGATTGATCGCAACAGAAACGTTGGAATAACTAGTACAATTAAAAATTATGTATCGCTGACGTATGACAAGGCGCTAATTTTGCGAAACGCAGGATGGGACATTTCATCAACCATATCGGAAAGATACTTTAATTTTTGCGTACCGCTCAATCTATTGTTTGGCTTTTGCGAAGATTACAAACGTGTGGTTGTTAACGTTCGTCATGAATTGATACTGATACGAGCGCGCAGCGACAATAACTGTATGGTGGGAGTTTCGACGATGGAACCGGAAATAGAATTATTCAAAGTACAGTGGCGAATACCTCGTGTAATGTTGAATGAAATCAATAATTCTTTGTTGCGAGCTTTGGAAAGTGAGTGATATCTGAGCATGAGTTTTCGCTCGTGGGATTTATGAGTATCCTTTATTACAAAGTACAACCAAACATTCGTGGGCTGTAAAAACGTCGACTCAGCTAGAGAAACCGCGGTACGTTATCTTTGCAGACGGGTCGAAAGAATAACGTGTCTGAAGATGTTACGATATTCGATGACTGTAAATTGATCAATGTAAAACTTTATTTAAATTCCGAATTTTATCCATACAACGACTTAAATCTAGATTTTAACAAAAATAGATACGCCACCCTCTTTGACATGTACGCACGTTTTCGTAAATCATATTACGGATACGATTGTTACGAAACGCTTTTCACCGTAGGAACATTTTTGACAAAAGGACTTATTGTGATCATTGACTGTTCGCGACAAAACGAGTCCATCAAGAGCGCTACTGTAAATGTACGAATAAAATTTGATTGTAAAGAAAATGTACCGCCGAATACTACCGCTTATTGTCTCATCTTGCACGATCGCGTTATCGAGTATTGCCCATTACCCAATATAGTGCGCAAGATTATGTAAACTGCAACGTTGGCAAATATCCCCTCTTTTTTTAATATAAGAAAGGAATAAAAATTCGACGTATTTGTCGATGGAGCATAGTCTCAAAGGAATTGTTTTTTCGTCATGATCGTTCCAACGTTTGCGGATCTGCAAGGATTCGTCGTCGGAAGGAGATTTGTCGTGAAGGAAGTGGCTTTGTTGAGAAAGGAAACAATTCTCTCATTATATTTTTGTAAGTCTTATACCATGGTATCTCCTTACAAAATCCGACAAATCTTTCTGGTTGATTGCAAATCATCATGGATTGCGATGGGAAGACGGAATGATTCCGTATAGCATGACGGAACATTTGATTACAACAGCTGTGATTGACATAGAAGATGAAGCTCTCGTATACGTTAAAGGATGTCAGAAGAAAGAATGGTTGACAAATATGCTCGATGCGAGGGATGATGTCATCATCGAAACCTTGAATATTGATTATAAAGATTTAGAATCATTGAATAATCTAGATGTTAGCAATACTTTTCGATAAAAAACATTCGAAACATTGCGCGTTACAATATATTTAAAATATTTAACTGATGGTTACAACGCCAGAAAGAAAAATTTTTTAAATAAAAAATATTTAAACATTAATATGTTGTATTCCTTTACTCTATCTATGTATATATCCGTGTATATATTGTAGTTTAGATGCTAAATATAAGTATAAATGCAAAAACTGCTAGCGTGTCACAAATGTGATAATACACATATATAACATATGAAATTGAGATATATAAACAAAAGAGACCGAGACTTTTGTCAGTAATTGAGATATATAAACGGAAGAAAGAACGAGACTTCTGAATCTATTGTTAGAAATTAAAGATATAATATTATGGCTGATAATAATGTTATATTAATTAACGATGAAGAAGTAATGGCAAATAATCAAAATGAAATCGAAATGATAGATTTAGTGAATGAAGAAATGATAGTAGCAAATCAAGAAGAAATTGAAGTGATTTGGTAAATGAAGATAATATTGAGGATGAAGTTATGGACATTGAAGATGAAGATGATAGTGATGATGATAATGTTTTTGATGATATTGTTGATGATGATAGTAGTGATGACGACGATGATGCAATGAATATTGATGAAGAAATGCTCGAAGACTTTGATTATGACAGTGATGATACTGACTTTAATATGAGTTTCAAACATAAACTCTTGAATCAACGTAAAATTAATGCAGTAAATGAAGAAGAATGTGCCGCGTTACATTTTACTATTCAGCAGGAAATTCTAATTCGAGATTTTGTACAGAATGTTTTGTGAGAATTAGAGACTTGTATTCACACATTAATGTTCTTCGTATACACGAAATTGACTCTTTTGGCACAATGGAAGGACTATTTTGTATCGAGTGTAGAACTCCGCTATATCAAATAATGTTGTGTGATATGTGTCCTATATGTGTAAATTAAAACTATGGAGCATATAAATACTACATATAAACTATAAAGATATGTATGAATATTTATTTTAAATTATTATAATTTTTTAAATTTTAAATAACTTTTTTGTTTTTATTTGTTATAGTCAGTGAAAAAAGAAGACATTAATATAAATCTCGCGATGTCAACCCGTGTTTCTAAAAGATAAGAAAGATGCGTATCATGTATCAGCGGCAAGACGAAGGAGTGTCATCCTTAACCGTCAGTAGACGTTCAGACTTGATTCATTAAGTATTAAGTTCTACTGACTGAATACTAAGTGCGAGTAACTTATAAGGTAAATATTTTAAAAGAAAAAAATTTAAGTGAGTTAAATAAAATATAATATTAATTGTAAAATAAAATCAAAAGATGAAACCGCCAACGAGCCAAGAAAGCGTGAATCCGGTGGACGGAGTCATCCCGCAGGAATATTCGAAAACTTACGAGCCATTTCTGCTGGGAACATGTGTAAAAGTTACAAACTCTGCCAGTGTCATCTACAGAGAAGGTGACGCTCCTTTTCGAAGGATATGCGAAGACTGCTTTCATGCAGAAATGCAAGATTTTAATCGTGTTCGAGTAGCAATAACAAACTGGCACACATTATGTAAAGTGCCAGAAAATTATGAATTAAAAAGAAAATATTTTATTTACCATAAACTTTTAATGGAATATAACTTCAGATTGTCGTGTATTAAAGAGTTTATAATTAATAATGAAAAATATTATTGGTTAGATGAGATAGATATATTACAAGACAAAAATTAAACGAAGAAAATTAAATTTAAGTTATTAAATAATATTTTATAATATTTCTTACATTTTATATTTTATATTTTATATGTTATATTTTAAAATTTCAGTATTTTAGAATTTATTTTCTAACATATTGTACATGTATTTTATTATATTACATTCTTAAATTAATGTGTTTTTATATTTCGTTATGTTTCGTTATTTATGTTTAATAAAATATATTTCATTAACCTACGTAAAATTGCAAATTTGTAATTTTTAACACGTCCAATAAAATGATCTTATCGCTTTAAAGATATATATATTTCATACCATCGACCTATATGGAATATTTTCATGTGATATCTAATTTCAGAGTGTATCAAATGATGTCTAAAGTAGATAAAAAATAAATAATATCAACCATAAAATTAAGAACAAAACTTCGATTATAGATGTGAATCATTAGCGTACGCAATAGATAATATTGTACACTATGCATTACATGACCAATAAATATATTATGATAAATATTACTCGGTTTATTCTCCATTCTTCCTTTCAATTCAGCGGTTTCAGGTTGCGCTGCGATAACGAATTGCGTACCGACGCATCTTGTCGCGAATAATATCACTCATAATAATAAATTTAAATTACTAAGTAATATTTAAAAAAATCTCTTTTGAAAAAATAATTAATTTTAAATAAAATAATTAATTTTATAATTAATTTTATATAAAATAATTAATTTTATATAAAAAATTAAAATTACAAAAAAATATCAAGACAAAACGAGATACCTTGGTGGAAAAAGAAGAGGAAGGAAGAGAGAAGAAAAAAAGGTAAGAGAGAGAACATGGTGGCGGCGGCGGCGGACCCCGCGCTATATTCCACCTCCTCGCCTCGCGGACCCCGCGCCTAGTGACGCACTTTCCCCCTCCCTTGTCCCGCGGATCTTGCATCCATCGCTTATGGAGTGCCCCGCGTCGCGGAACCTCTGCCCCTCTACCCCCTCGGAGCTCCCGAGTTAGAATCGTCTTATATCACTACTTAGAAACATGCAATAATATGAGATAAAAAATGTTTCATCACTTTCTCTCATTTTTTATTTTTCATTTTTTCATTTTTTTTCACTTATTTTTTGTAAGAGTATTTTATGTCATATATATTATAAATTGTCAATACTAGCAGTCAATATCGGAACACAACCGTAATTTTGTCATCATAAGTGTGCATAATTTGATTTGTTCATATATAATCATAAACAATTTTATTTATTTATATATAATTAGATCAGGTCAAAATCCATACATTAGATCTACAAAATTATATATAATTATATATAATTAGATATAAACTTTTTCCCTGGGTTGACATTAATAAAAATATAATTTGTTTAAATAATTAAAGAAATAAAAACCTATAATTCATATATTTGTGATTTGTTTCTACATAAAATCAATTAAAAACGCATTTCTCAAATGCGAAAATTAATTTCTTATGAATTTCTTTAAAGAAAGTTTAGATAATAATAAGTACACCATTGATAATATTAGATAATTTTATATGTGTATAACTTCCTGAAACTTTTTTGTTTATTCTTTTTTTTATTTTTCTCATAATACGGCTTTAAATATAAAATTGAGATCCCTGATAACTAAGCCTGCAAATATAGATTTTGCAGAGTATCAATTTTCAATGTTATCAATTTTTTATGGCAAAAAAGCAGCAAATTTCAAACAAAGTATATAATATCTAATGATATTGGCACCGCCAGAAATACGACAAAGCTTGCTAACATGTTATGCGATGAACTATACGTAAAAACTGAATAGAACTTACTGATATGTTTTGCCGGCAGATTGGCGGCAGAAATCAAGCAGGATTTGCGCAATGCAGTTTGATATTAGATATTGACGATAGAAATCAAGCAAGATCTATGTAATGCAATTTGACAACAGATTGAACTGAGTAAACTCTACAAAGTCATTAAATACATTATATAATAGCAAATCTATGAACATTTTATTGAATGATACGTACATTAAAACTGCACTTATTATGTACTTATTTCTATAAATTATGTAGTTTCAAAGAAATTGCATACGGTATGATTATTTTCATTGTCATTACATATGTGTATATGTTGTCAAAATATTATGTTAATTCTATAAAACTTTATAAAATTTAAAATAACAAGATCGCAGATATTAATTAGCAGATCAAACTTGCAACTTTGACGTTAAAACTCTGTCGATTAATACTAGGTATGATTTTCTTGTTGTTTTAAAAACATATATAGCTTATAGCGAATTCGATTTCCTGCACTACATTGGGTTAGTACACATTAAAAACTGCTACATATGAAATATCAAAATATATTATTTCTTTGATGAAATTATTAATTCATATTCAGCTAAATAATACAACAAATTCATTGTTGACTATTTATATAATCGTTTTAAAGTGTTTATTGTATCTATATGTATTATGTATTTTTATATATTTTTCAATAATTTCTTGTATATCAGCATTTAGTGCACTAACCCGGTATAGTACAATAAATTGAATTCGCTATTAAATTATTGTTTATTTATTCTTTACGTGGCACTGGCAAACGTTTTTTCTCATTTTTCATCTAATTATTGCGATAAATATTACCACATGCCTCAGTGATCTAATGATTAAAACACAGAAAATGAATGATCCAGATTCAATTCCTCGCTGAAGTGATATTTTTCGTAGTAGAAATTGATTATCGATTTATTAAGAGATAGAATCCGTGCTTTGAGGGGGCTACGTTGCAAGTTCGGTAATTTAACGACATGTAGTTTGTAATATAAGCATTTGCTTTGAATTCATATATCATATATTCAAGGAAAATTATTCGATTAAAATCCTGTCTATTGATTAATCTATTGATTAATCTATGATCTTCTTGTTGTTTTAAGATATATGGTTTAGATTATTGTTTATAAAATTTAATATAATTTAATTATTTTAATTATTTTATTTGAAAGGATTGTTATCCACTAAACGTCAGCTAATAATAACGTAATGTCAATATTATAATTTGACAATGTAATTGCTATATATATAACAAATATTATGATTTACTTCACTTATTCTCATTGAATGAGAAATATTGATATAATGCTATATTGTTACTGTTAGTTGGTATTAACTATTTTTTTATAATTTTTTAATTTATTCTAAATATTATTATTCACCTTGTATTCATCAAGTATAAATTCTATTGAAATGTAATAATATAATATGACTACTTTAAGAAGTTTTGAAGAATCCTGTTATAATACAATTCTATAAATCATTCTTATAATTTCTTGTCATATTCTATAATCATTCTTATAACTTAAAACTAACTAATATATATAAACCATAAACTAACTAATATTCTATAATCATTCTTATAACTTCTTATAAATTATTCTTATAATATTCTTTTATAAATTCCAAAAGAATGACAATATAGAAAAAGATTAAATTTAAAGAATATAATTTACGAATTCACTATTATCTGAGAATATTCTATTCTGTATATTTGCATATTCATTATTCAAGAATTCTTGTGGCATTTTAATATATAACTATACTATACTAATGCTGATATTTCAAGATTTATACAAACCTGTATATTTATTAAAATTGATCATCTTCAATAATTTCAAATAATAAACATAGCTAGAATGAATAAGTCAAATAAATATCTATTCTCATATATCTATCCTTGCATTATAATATCTTAATAACAAATTCATTGTTTTGTTGTTTCCCAATCAACAAAATATTAATATTCCATGTCTGTTCGCGTATAAAATAAAATTTTATTTGCTTTTGTTTGATTTTAAAATAATTATATGCTAAATATAACTAAATAAGTAAATATACAGAACAGAAAAAGAATAATTTATAAAATTACAGATAATTCTTAGATAAAGTATTTTTCTCTTTTCCTATATTTTTGTTCTCATATAAATACTTTAAAGCCAAACAAAAATAAATTAAATCTTATTTAATACTAAAAAACATCCCATACAGCACATTAACATTGAATCAACGTTTTAGAAACGTTTTAGAAAGTTGAGTTGCAACTATGCTGATGTTGAATCAATGTTGATCAATACTGAATCAATGCATAAATGTTGTTGCAATATAAAAATGTCCGCGAATGTTGATTTATACTTGTAATGTCTACGTCTGATGAACATTGATACAAAATTGTTTCAATGTTAAATCTATGTTGATGAAACATTGATATCATACCGATATGACGTAGATTTTAGGTTTTTGCACTACTCTTCCACGATTTTATGTACATTTCACTTTTATAATTCTTCAAGCAAGAAGATTCGGCTTGGCTTATATGCCTCTTATTTTTCTTATTTGTATTAAATTATGTTTTATTTTGCTATATTATATCATAATTTCATATACAAATTAATTTTAAATTGCCTATTATTATTAATTAATTTATTATTAAATTCAAATAAAAAGAAGAAAAGTCAAATAAAAAGAAAATCACAAATAATCAAAAACTAAATAATCAAAAAAGTCGGAGGTTGGGAAAATAAAAGAATAAAAATAAAAATAAATAAGAAATAAATATTAAAGAAATAAATAAAAAAAATTAAATTAAATAAGAAATAAATAAATAAAAAAATAAAAATTATTATGTTGAATTGTAAAATTATAAAGTCATTATGTCCATAAAAATGAATGAATAAATATCCATGAGCGAAAAGTCGAGTAGTCTGTATCAAATAGTAATCATTACTGTTGTCAGAAAGACATGTAAAACAAACCGATACAGGATTGAAGGAAGGAGACAAGAAAAGGAATAAGAGAAGGGAAAAGAGAAAAAAATGTGTGTAGTGGAGAACGGAACAATAGGAAGAGGAAAAAAAGAATTAAATCGGGGATAACTTAAGGTTAATGTAGATAATTGTCAGGCAAAAGATCCATGTCGCTTTGTTTATTGAGGCTGTGTTGTTTTTGATGTAAAAAAATTTCAATGAAAATTTAATAAATTGGCGACCTTTCTTGTCTGATTTCAAAAAAAAATTTTAATGAATATTTATGTATATACATACATATATGCATATTCAATGTTGTAGCAACATTTTACAATCAATGTTGAAAAGCCAACACAGATTAGATGTAAAAAAAAACATCCGCACATCTATATGAAACATTACAACGTCTCATCAACATTTTTTCAATGTTATGTGCTGTCTGGGATATATATCGATATATCGATATATATTTTTATTAAAGTTTAATATTAAAAATGTATCACACATTTAAAATATATTGCACGAAACTTACATTGAATTTTTTCTCCATATGTATAGGTTATATTTATACTATTCCGTAAAATACATAAAAATAAACACTGTACTTGAATCGTTTCTTAGGATGCGTTCGGGGAGCTCACTATTAGCGTTATTTAGCACTACTACCCACAGCCACTCACAACGGCCGGTGCCTAGAGGTTTTCCTCTGTTCAAACACTATGAGTGACTGATGGTCAATTGCAACGTGGTCAAACGGGCTCCATCTACTTACATAGCAGCATAACCATATTCATAACGCATAAATATAATAACGATATTCTTTGGTTTTTTATAAAAAAATTGAAAGATATTGAGTGCAATTTAATATAAAATTGCCATGATTTGACTAATAAAATTAAAATCCGTTACATTGAATATAATATGCAAACAAGTTGTCGTTTAGGATGACTGGAAAAGCCTGCTTTAAAGGATCCGTTTGACCACGTTGCAATTGATCACCAGCCACTCATAACGTTTGAACAGAGGAAAACTTCTAGGCACTTCTAGGCCGCTGTGAGTGGCTGTGATCAATCGCAATGTTACATCCCGAGATGGCATAGAACGATAAATGGGATTTGGGAAAGAGATATCTAGTGTATTTACGTTCAATGACGATATTGGATACAATTACAAACTATATTTATTTTTTAGATTGGAACCCGCGACCGAGTAGAAATCGCGGGGAAATAGTGTTTTGTTAATATAATAATTAGGATATGATATTGTATTGTAAAGTTATGATTGTTGATGTAATTGGTTATGAAATTATATTCAAAATTATTTAATATGACAAATAAAAAAGAAATGATTTCTTGAATTATCGTAAAATATTAAATGTAACACGAATAAATAGTTACATTAAAATAATGATAATAAAGGAAATGATAATAATAACGAAAATATTAATGAGAATTATATCGTGAATTATAATGATAAATAAAATAATGCCATAATATCTGAAATATAGGTTCACATATATGCGAATATTTGATTGATATAAAAGATGAAGGTGGTATAAACTTAATTATATGTGAAATGGAAATGCAAATCAGAAAATATTAAATAAGAATGACAAGGAAATAATGTGTAAATTTAAAGATGTACGATTCAAGAATATTAATATATATATATATATATATATAATATGTGTGTGTGTGTGTGTGTGTGTGTGTGTGTGTGTGTGTGTGTGTGTGTGTGTGTAAACATGTACATACCAACATGTGTGTGTGTGTGTTTGTGTGTGTGTGTGTGTGTGTTTGTGTGTTTGTGTGTGTGTGTGTGTGTGTGTGTGTGTGTGTGTGTGTGTGTGTGTGTGTGTAAACAGAGATATTGACATTGAACATAGATTGATATAGATGTGATAAGAAGATATACAATATACAACTCAACCAATATAAAAATACCAAATATTAATAATAATGAGATACGATGTAAATATGATAATTAAATTCAAAGTTATCTCTGAAATTTACATATGTAATGATATTAAAACGAAAAGAAAATCAATTATACAATATAAGCAATTCGAATAATATAATATAAGAAAATCAGTAGTATAATAGAAGCAAATCGAATAATATAATATGAGAAAATCAAATAATATAATATAGGCAAATCAAATATTCCAAATAATATTAGAAGCAATAATTACCTTAAATTGTTAGAGGTAAGTTATTAAATGTATTAGAATTTTAATGATTTTCTTTTCCTTTCCTTTTACTTTTCCTTTATAATTATAAGATTCAACGGTTTGAGACAATAACTGCACTCTCTGACGATTTGGTAACGACTGCCGCGTCTGCGTCCAAGCCGTACCTCTAGTGTAGGACCCGATGCAAAGGGGAGGGGCAAACTCCTCGACTGAGCATTTTATTTCGTGTTACGATTATTCACGCGAAAATAAGAAAAGATAAATGGAAAAGAAAGAAAGAAAAACCTAAGCTAGAAAGATAAAGCTAAGATTACCTAATAAGATAAAGCTAAAAATAAATCAGATAAAGCTAAAAATAAATAAGATAAAGCTAAGAAGACCTAATATTTTTCGGAGATATCGTTAATGCTTAATAATAAA
Organism: Pogonomyrmex barbatus; assembly: GCF_055798465.1. Classification (NCBI taxonomy): domain Eukaryota; kingdom Metazoa; phylum Arthropoda; class Insecta; order Hymenoptera; family Formicidae; genus Pogonomyrmex; species Pogonomyrmex barbatus. The sequence continues at coordinate 4,655,410 of NW_028297138.1, forward strand.
TCTTATTGCAAAACGAGAATTCATTTAACGTTTTCGTCAGTTAAATTTTCGTTGCGCAACGAAAGACTCTCCGAGCTAGCTCTTCGTTGAAATGTTTATATTAGAAATATTTTGAGTGCGATAAGCCTGCCCTTTAGTATAAACTAAGATCGTCGAACGCTCCTTTGTCTCTTCTACAGTTGCAGCATCGAAAACCGAAGAAGAGGCGATTCGAGAAAAAGAAAATTATGTTATAAAATTATATTCCCCAAAAGAAAATAATAATAATAAAATAAAATTATATCTTTTATCACAAGACGAAAGAAAATAAGTTCTCGCTTTATTATTAACTTAATAATCTTAATTATCTTAATAATGAAAGTTATAAGAAAAAAAAAAGATATATATATATATATATATATATATATATAAAATATATATATAAAACGTGAAATGATAAAAGTTATATGTCTTAATATTTAAAATCGCGCATACATTAACTTAAGGTACCGCTCGATTGCATTTACATCATTTCGGATGAACGTCCGCAAGTTTTAATTTTCCACAGACACAACGTCATCAAACAGGACGTTCCCATGCAAGTTTGTTCTGGATAGGCCCTAAAACTTGTCCGCCATTTTGTATCCAACTAGAATCTTGACTAGAATCTTTTAGGAAGCTATTAGCGCTATTGCTGTTCGGAAAGCTAATTGGTAGCGCTATCAAACACTATCGTTACATCATATCGATAACATTTTTACATCATAACTTCACACTATCAACACTATCACTTCCGAAGTAATGCATTAGTAGCGTTTAGTAGCGTTAGCGTTTGCAAGCTCTACGAACAGTAGTTGACAGTGAATTGTTTGTTATCTGAAGTTGTTAATCCGAAGATTTTGCTAAATTTTGATAAAACATTTAAAACTAAAAGATTAAAATTTAATTGAATTAATTTAATTTAATTTTTTTAATTTTAGAATTAAAATTATTTTTAATTTTGTTTTTTGCATAATTTTCGATTCTTAGTATATGTCTTCTTGGATTTACATTTCTTTTGATTATTTCCAATTTTTCATACGCGTTCAGACGATAAAGAATCTATTAATTCTCACACTGTAAGTGCTGCTAATAATAATTTTCTTCGATCTTGCTCCATTTTGCCGTTTGGTTAAGTTTAACACTACACTCACTATCGCTGTTCATGGAGTTCGCAGTGAACTCTATACTGGAATGCTCACTCCAATGCTTAAAGGCCGGACATGCCAAAAAAAAGAGACAGATTGCTTTGCATAGGGTGGCGCCTGATTGCCCACGTTGCCGATTGGTCAATTTAAAATAAAATTATTTGATTGGTTGATCCAGTAGAAAATCTCCAGGCATCGTTCGCTATAAGTAACTGTGTCTAATTGTAACATGGTCAAACGGGACGCTCCCCTTTGCGTACAATTCCTTTCTCTGTCTAGTGACATTTGATTGGCCAGCGACTTTCTATGTTCTTTTCTGCAAATATCCAGCTATAGTAACCTAGTAAAGTTTAATATATAAATGTGTGCTGCATATGTGTATTAATTTAGAATTTAATTTCAATAAATGCGCAGAAATTGCACCATTTTGGCGTAATTCATTAGAAACTGGCAATTTAAATAATAAAATTATTTTACTTATCTCATTGTATCACCCAAATAAATTAAACTGTATCCTAATATTTTAAAATTATAATAAATTATAATTTGATTTAAGCAAATACGTTGTTCTAGCTATATCTTACAAATATAAAAAATATGTTAAATGTATTATTTATTCTTAATTACCTGTGAAAAGTAACTTCTAATCCACATCGATCATAATTCTTGCAAGTTTTTATAACACAACATCTACCCATTTTTATTTAAAACTTACACATATACAACTTTCTATTTTATAAAGAGGTTATGAATATAATCGTCTCTGTTGATTAAGCCGATGTTTTCAGATCAAATAGTACACAAAAAAAGAGATGGAGCTTATATACTATTTTCTCTCTCGCTCGTCCCGTTTCTGTCCATTTGAGTGAGCATTTCAGTATAGTATAGAGTTCACTGTTCGCATCCGATAGCGCTATTTTGGTTCCATGAACGGAGTTAGTAGCGTTAGCGTTGATAGAGATGGAGCCCGTTTGATCACGTTGCAATTGATCACCAACCACTCATAGCGTTTGAACAGAGGAAAACTTCTAGACACCGACCGCTGTGAGTGGCTATGGTCAATCACAACGTGGTCAAACGGAATGCTCCCGTTGATAGCACGAGAGCGAGCTCCCAAACGTACCCTTAGGGAGCTCTCATGAGCACGGAAAACGGAATCGGAAAGATGAAATTATGAGGACAGCCACCGACGAGATACTATTAAAGACCAACGATCTTACGGGAGTTAGCGGAGCAGGAAAAATTTACTGTATGCTAACGCCCTCTTCGAAAAGTTGCGGCCAGAGTAGGAAACAAAATGAGGAACATATCGATAAGATATTATTAGACTCACAGTGAATACATTTCGCTTTTCTTATCCCAAAATGTTATAATGTTAAGGAATTCGTACGGCATAGCAAATAATGTAAAAATTAATAACGTAATAATAGTTTATAAGAAAATAAAAATAGATTTAAGTTAAAAAAAATAATTATATAAATTATATATTATATTTATAAATGTCAAAATTATATTAAATAAAAAAAAACATAAATACTTAAAAACAATACAATTTAAGAACTCCGTATAATTAATAAATTAAAATAAAATTAACAAAGAGACAAACGGAAAAGTATAAGACGCTAGTCGAAATATTTTTTGTGATTAGAATTCTTACCAAAGCATTAGAATACATTCAGAGTATACGAAGTATACAAAAAATGTATTGGACTATTAGATGTGCCGATATTTAAACAGCGTCTCATATTAATATTCATTTGGGCTGTATCTTGTATTTATTTAAAAATCGTACATTTTTTTACATTATCGCCAATGCCTAGAACTCTTTAGAAAACGTTTTGACATGTTCAGGACTATATGAAAAGTATATTTGTTAAATTAGAACTTCGAGATTTCAATCGTTTCATATTTTTCCATCTAAGAATGTGACACTCGGCCGATTTTTCTGTATTTAAAAATCTTTATTTAAAAATCGTATATCACCGCAAATGCCTAGAACTCTTTAGAAAATCCTTTAATATGTTCAGAACTATATGAAAAGTATATTTGTTTAAATCAAAACTCTGAGTTAGTGGCCTGCATTTCAGCTCAATTTGTTTATTGCACTGATAATTAACTTCAACTTATTTAAAATTTTTTTGTTTTTATATGAGAAATGAGAGAATTATTTATAGAATTCTTATAGAATTATAAATTTTTCAAAATCTTACGTTTGCAAGTGTTCAAAACTCGTTTAGGACAAAATGAATTGCAGCGTGAACCTGGCGTCCACTTTGTCCAAACCGACCTTTTTTTCGCTTTAATGCAAAAACTATTTGTTTAACCTATTAGGAACTGTAGAACTATTAAAAAGGAAGCCAGAACTCTCAATAATTTGTACGGTTTTTTCCGCAAAATGAGATGCCAGCTTTACACTTTTTTTGTTCTCATTGTCGATAAGACTAAAATATTTAGTCTTAACTATAATAGTATTGTATATTAACTCTGAATCACTTAGTTATTAAAATATAATTAATTTATTTGTTAAAATTATTGTTTGAAAAAGTATTTGTTGATATTTGTTCTAAAAAGAAAAATAAAAAAATTATATTAAAAATTATAATTTTAGTTAATATCTTTCTAGTATCTAATATCTTATCTAAATATTATTAAAAGTACTAGAAATAATTTGTTTTAATATAAGGGACATTTTTAAAAATTAACTTTAATTTTTAAATAATTAATTAAATAATATTAGTTAAATAATAGTAATAATTATAATAATTAAATAAACTAAATAATAAAGTAATTAAATTAACTAAATACCCAGGTAGATAGCAAGATGTCGTCAATATAATGTCTATTTTAAGTCATTAATATCATCAAATTCACGTCATAAAAGACATCAAAAAGGAACACATAATGACGTCTATAAGTGACAGACCGATGAAGTGATACTTATGACGACAAAATAACGGTTACGTTCCGATATTGACTGCTAGTACTAAAAATCTATAATATACGTGACACCTTTTACGAAAAATAAATTAAAAAAATGAAAAAATGAAAAAAAATGAAAGTGTTAAACACATTTTTATCTTCTATCGCCGCATGTTTCTAAAACTGCCCACCCATCCTTACTTGGAAGGGTACTTGCTCGATGCTGCTTAACTTGCATATGGGATGAAACCTGCTACTGAAATGATATAAGTGAATATGAGATCTTGAAAATATGATAGATCTGGTTAATAAATGTTACTATGTTGTATAAATAGTTTCAATTTTAAAATCTCGATTGCAGATGTAATTTTTGTAGATAATTTAATTACATATATAGAGCCGTGAATTTATATTATTTTTAATAAGAATCATTGTTTTTATCAAAAATTGTTTATAAATTGTTGTATATATTTTATTTATTTGTTTATGAATTTGTTAATCATTGTATGTTATGGGAAACATTTTTCTTATTTATATATTATAATTAATTAAGAAAGGTAGTAAATAATAATGTTATTTCATTTATTCATTAAAAATGACTTAAAAATAATGAAGATATATTTATGATAATATTTCGTGACAAATGTTATGTTTATTTTACATCATTATTTGGTATACTAACGTAGAATGACGAAAAATGATCTTAAATCATCATCATAATGGCGTCATCTTGCTGTTTGGGTAATTACTTTAAATTAAATAATTAATTAAAAAAAAACATTCAGCGGATTTTTATATTTACATATTTGTACAAAATATATATAATAATTTTACAGAAATATGTAAAAGTTTTGAAAATAGATTGATAATAATGTCGCACGTCGTTAATTCGGCAACTTAAGGTCCAACATCATATTGCTAGTCATTTTGCTATAAGCTCGAGAGAGAAAACAGAACAGATCGTATATCCTTTTCTACCACTCGAAGCTGATGCCTGACTCGGCTAGCCTGGCGGACCATCGTGTTTACGCAACGTTACGCCGTGCAGAGTACACGAACATGGGCCATGCTTTAATGTGTGTGTGTCAGCATACACTGAACCATGAGCCTAATCCGTGTACATTGCTTAGTGTCAGTTTCGACTACTCTCGGACGGTAAAAAAGAATAGGACTACTATCCTATTCTTTCACATTCGAAGCGTTGCGCGAAGAGAATAAAGATACTATCGTACTTTCTCGCGCTTGACGTGCTGTGAAAAGAGGATAGACATACTATCGTACTCTCTCGCTGCGCTGTATGTTCGGCGTCTCCTACATTCTCGATTATCGCTCGCTTGTTGACATATAACGTATTCATTGAAAAAAAATAAACAGTATTAATAATATGAATAAATTGCAGAATTGATAATACGAAATTGATATTACGAAAATCCTTATATATGATTATTATATTTTACATATAATATTTATACAATAAATTACAATAAGGTGGTATATAACTTTATGTATAAAAATTATAAACAATATAATAAATAAGAATACATATAAAATTATTTTCTTAATACGATTGCATAATATATATTTCATTATTTTCTTAAAAATTCGAAATAAAAGTTTATTATGTTTTAATTAATAATAATTACAATGTCGACGAGATTGTTGCACAACATATAAAATAATCAATTCGATGTATTATGATGTATTATATTTTTTTTTATTTAGTATAAGCGAAAATATACATTGGACTTTGAATACTTAAATGAGAAGTTCTTAAATTGTTAAAAATTATCATTATTTTATAAAAATTAAACTATCCTGAGAAAAAAATAGCAGGATTTTTATTTAAAAATATATAAAAACTTAAATCTATTGATACATTGATTCCGTTAAGGATGTATTACATTTATTTTTCTAATTCTTACATTCACAATAAAAACATTATGAAAAACTTATAGATTTATCTAATCGCATTTCAAAATAATACGCATTTCAAAGAAATTTAGCAAGGTTTACAACTTGAATCAAAAATTATCTAAATAGATAAGTAAAAGCATGCTCTAATCGAAATGTAATTAAGAAATAATATCGAAAATCTCAATTCTTTTTATATAACTATTCAAGATTTTTTATGTAAACTTTTATGCAGAAACTAGTTGTTTTGTAGAGAAAAACTTTATTTAATTTGTATCACCACTCTTTTGTTTGTATTCTTAACCCGAGAATAGTCACCTCATTTTTTTGCGTAAACGGTCCTGAGATGTTTTTTACACTCCAATTAAAAGTCATTGTTATTCATTACCTATTGTAATTATTGATTGTTCTATAACTTATTAATATCTAAGGATATTATGGATATAGGTTTAATCAACATTTTTTGAAAAAAATAAGGAAAAACTAAGATAATAAACAAACGGAAGAAGGACATTAAGTAACTATATATATATATATATATATATATATATATTAGGTGTACAAAAAAGTTCTGAGCTTTTTTTTGTAAAATTCAATCTTTATTCAAAAACAAACAAAAAAATATTAATCAGCGAAATATTCCCCGTTTGCATCAACGACCTTTTGCCATCTTTCGGGTAGCTTGCGAATTCCTTGACGATAGAAACTCACTGACTTCGAAGCGATAAAGTCATCAATGCATTTTCGTATCTCTTCAAATCTCACGAAATGTGTATCAGCCAAATGATGCTGCAGCGACCGGAATAGATAGTAATCGGAAAGCGCCATGTCTGGGCTATACGCCGCGTGCAGGAGAAGTTCCCAGCCTAACGCAAAGATATGATCCTGAGTCGCTTTCGCAATATGTGGTCGAGCATTGTCATGAAGCAAGATCACTTTACGACGTCCTTGGCCAGTAAATGGCCTCTTTTCTTCTAATGCATCGCTCAAATTGATCAATTGTTATTAGTAGCGGTCTGCCGTGATTGTTTCACCCGGTTGTAACAACTCGTAATACAACACACTTTTCCAATCCCACCAAATACAGAGCAAAACCTTCTTGGCATGGATATTGGGCTTTGGCGTCGATGTCGAAGGACCAGGATCAACCCATGATTTTCTACGTTTAGGGTTATCATAAAGAATCCACTTTTCATCGCCTATAATGATTTTGTGCAGAAAATCTTTTTTCTGGAACTTTGAAAGCAAAGTGAGTGCAGTGTCACGCCGACGATTTTTGTTGTCTTTGGACAATTCATGCGGAACCCATCTGCCTTCCTTTTGAACTTTTCCCATCGTATGTAAACGTACGGAAATGGTTTGCTGCGTAACGCCAAGCTGTTCTGCAAGCTCCTTTTCAGTTTGCGCAGAGTTTATATCCAGCAGTGCTTGCAATTCGTCCGTTTCAATCTTTTGAGGGCGTCCAACACGCGGTTCTTCAAGACTGAAATCTCCTTGGCGAAATTTTTGATACCATCTTTTACATGTAGTATGACTTACAGCGTTTTCTCCATATGCAGCACAAATCATTGCAGTGGCTTCAGCATTTTTCTTCAGATGAAACACGAAGTGGATGGAAAATCGAATATGCTCTTTTGTTATTGCCATCGTGAACACTACTAATTTTTGAGGTTATGAGTTATGTCAAACGCCAAGCCGTATGGCATTTTAGAAGACCAAGTGTCAACGCTTTAAAACCGCAAAAGGGCGGGAAGATATATAAAATTTAAATTATTATTTCGGTTGTATGAAATCTAAAGCTCAGAACTTTTTTGTACACCTAATATATACACATATATACATTATATATATTGAAAGATATCTATTAGATTCGGAAAAAATTAACAGAGACCGACTGGATTTGAACTCGGGATCCCTCGTCTACCAATCCGATACTTAGTCTGCACGACCACGACGGCTCCTCTCTGTTAGCTGTTTATATTCCGAATCTCTTTCATGACCGCTTACGGTCGTCTAATTCTTACAGTTCGGCCATTCTGGTATTACATTCGTCCCGAATGTATCGAGTCTTCCTCTATCGGATTTTTATCCGAAACTTGGAGCTTCTGCTCCCGACTTCGATCACTTTCTTGAACGACCGACACGACTCCTTTGGAGTACTACTCCGCGACTTTTTTTTTCCGTTCATTTCTCTTGAACGACCGACACGACTTTGAAGTACTACCCCCGACTTTTTCCGTTCACTCCTGAACGATCGACTTGTCAGGTAACATAGGCTGAATCCCACTTCTGAGATTGAAAGATATCTATTAGATTCGGAAAAAATTAACGGAGACCGACTGGATTTGAACTCGGGATCCCTCGTCTACCAATCCGACACTTAGTCTGCACGACCACGACGGCTCCTCTCTGTTAGCTGTTTATATTCCGAATCTCTTTCATGACCGCTTACGGTCGTCTAATTCTTACAATATATATATATATACATTATATATATATATATATATATACATATATACATAAAACTTTTTTATACATTTAAATTATACATATAGTTTAATATAATATGTACAATAAATGAATAAATGCTTTTTAATTATAATTAAAATAAATAATACTGTTTTTTTATAATATTTATAATAACAAGAAAAGGGGTAAGAAAGGAAAGAAGGGGGAGGGAAGCCGGTATAAAAATGCATCCTTGTATTGATACTCTACTGATATTGTGAGAGTACAGGATATAATCATAATTTTATACATCCCTACATCAAATGCACAGTAGCGCTACGGTAGCCGTACCGCATACCAATACGATGTATTGATAATGTACGCATATGGTACGCACGTACATGATAGGTACTGATACGTACGTTCACTGTACAAGTACCGTGAAAATATTTTATTATCTGGATATCTTCATTAATTTATCTACGGAACAGTCGAAACCGTCGGTAATATTAACATTCAATTATCCCCGGGCCTCCGGGGTCCTTTTTTGTGGTGACGAAAATTTACCCACGGTTGTCGGTCTTTAATAGTATCTCGTCGGTGGGACAGCCAATTAGCATCGTTTCGAAAATTTCAAAGCTTTCCGTTCCGAAAAATTCAACTCAAATATCTGATGGTCAAGGTTATAAGATTAGAATTATTAATAAAACGATGTATTGTATGGGTTTATATGTTTTGATTAAAAAAGAGGAAAAATGTCATCTGTAAATATTGAAGGTAATTATTTAGAATACGGTCTTCGATTTTGATAAAATTAGAGACTCAATCGACGCGGTTTCATTCAAAATAAAGGAATCTGGCAGAAAAATGCGGCAGTCTGCCTCGCAAATCGAGATATTAAGCGAGATATTAAAGTTGACCACTTTTTGGTTAGGAAATCTGTCATACCGACATAATGCAGCGAACTGAGTATGCGCAGTGGTCACGTGTTGCTTGGTGACTACACGCATGCTGTGTAATCAGAAATTTAAACTGAATAATTAAACTGAACACAAAAAAAGAGAATCGCAACAGTTATTATTGCGAGATAAAATTATACACAACATTCATGTTGGCCAAACATCATGTTGGTCTCTTGCCTTATTAAAAAGATGAGTCAATACTAAATGTACTAGTTCTTCTTAACAATATGTAATATGTATACCACATCATCCCTCGCGCGGCGCAGGAGAGGGAGCGGGAGGGAAAGGGGAAGGAAAATTCTCAATAACAGTAAATAATAAAAAGTTTTCCCTGCGTATGCAGCAAATCTATTCAGCAAATATTTTTTAACATTTATAATAAAAGTCTATTATTAAATATAAATATATAAAAGTCTATTAAATATAAATATATACATATCACATGTTGTTAAGAAGGACTAGTACATTTTTTAATCAAGTACGATGTTTTTTTCTTCGAAGCCCTCGTTAGGAATAAATAATCATTATCTTTATTTTTGGCGTGTATAATTTTACGTCTCGCAATAACTGTTGCGATTCCTTTGTTTTATATTATTAAGTTTAAATTTCGTGTGCGTTTGACTGCACAGCATGCATGTGTAATCACTGAGTATGCAAACATTATCACTGCGCATACTTCGCTGTATTGTGTCGGTATAACAAATTTCTTAACCAAAAAAGTGATCAACTTTAACGCTTAATATCTCGCGAGGCAGATCGCTGCGTTTTTCTGCCAGATTCCTTTATTTTGAATGAAACCGCATCGATTGAGTCTAATTTTATCAAAATTGGAGGTGAAGACCGTATTCTAAATAATTATCGTATTGAATTATGATACGCATGCTAAATTATATTACGTTATGTTATAATATTAATATAATAGCATACATTTAGCGGTCTAGCATACATTTCTAGTCTAATATTACATATACAGTATTAATAGTAGCGCAACTATACTAATAGTAGCGCAAAATTCAATTACTTTATTTACATTTATATGATGTCGTTTATTTATTATTAGAAAACAAAATGTGACTACTGTGGATGGATGTTGAAAATGGATGCTATTTTTTAACATTCTTGTTTTACATATCTTTAATGATGCGTGCCATGTTTTAAGTATGGATGAAACAGGAATAGTTATTATGACAAGTATAAAAACTTTTATAAAATATTTTTAATATTTTTGTTACGATCAATAGTAAGTTTCAACTGTTATTGTTTAGATAAAAATATAGAATCAAATTTAGAAGAAAATTTGAGAGAATCGTCAGCTTCCGAAAACTTAGATTTAATAGCAAATCAAAATAATGTTGCAAATTCACAAAAAGTAGACGAAGAGCTAATAAATATAGTTCAACAATGACCGGCCTTGTATAATCATCACATATTTATACAAAAAAGAATCAAATTAAAAAAAAGTACTATGGCAGGAAATCAGTAATTGTTTAGAAAGTAAACTTAAGATTCAATGTTACATTATTCCTTCAAGCATGTTTCTTTAAAAAATTATTATTTTAGGAGTATACTCACTTAATTATGCTGAAAAAAGATGGCAATATTTAAGAGACTGCTATAAAAAGCTATATAAAAGCTAGGAGAAATTTTAAGAAAATACAGAGTATTGGAAAAAAGAATGATGCCGTCAGTACTCTTATAAATGAAAAAACTAAATTACCTTTTCGCTATTATGATGCGATGAGTTTTCTCAATGATACATTAGAATATAAAGAGTAAATTACTAAATTATTAAATTGAATGTGTTAAATGACATTTCAAAATAATAACAAATAACTTTATTTATTATTTTTTTCCGTTTCAAAACGTGTACATCTTTAAGATTGTCAAACAGGAAAGAAACAACGAAATTAAATAAAGTTACTAATGACCATTCTATTATTTCACCTTCCTCTTCAAGTATATCTTTTAATGTCAGTGATTCCGCATCTTTCAATATTGATTTAGAAAACAGACCACTTTTAATACTATCACCAGTTTCTGAATTTTCTGCAGCGACTTCACAAAATTTATATTTTAAATAGATACTACATATTAATAGATGAAGATATTACAGCTTTAATAATATATTATTTGGTTTCAGAAAAACAACATCCAAATAATAAGATAGAGCTTTATTAGAGACCTTAAACATAAATATTCAACCTAATGATGGATTTACGTTGCAAACTGGCAGAAGGATGCGTTGACTTCCTTACAACGAAAGATCCAAATTAGAATTGGAGTTTTTGTAGTACTTAGAATGCGAGAATTAATAGATTTTTCGTCTGAAAGCGATGATGAAAAATTAGAAATAATAAAAAGAAATGTAAATCCAAAAAGACATATACCGAGAATTGAAAATTATGCATAAAACAAAGTTTAAAAAAATTATTTTTATCTTAAAATTAAAAAAATTAAATTAATTAAATTAAATTTTAATCTTTTAATTTTAATTTTTTATCGAAATTTAGCAAAAACTTTAACATTTTCGCATTGACAGACAATTCAGGATAACAGACAGTTCACTGTTAATCTCTTAGCTAAGGCTGGACTTTCTGCGATTTTTTATTTCTGTACGGCACGGTTCGACGCGGATTGTGCGTAAATAATATAGTACTGCGATTTGGTTGTGGACGCTTTCCATTATGAAATTACACCAGAATAGAGTTATATATGAATAAATTATAATTTATTTATATATTTTCATGTAAAGGGTTGAAAAGGTTTGAAAAAAAAAAACATAAAAAGATAACATACACGAGAGCTTTTATAGCGGCGTACCGTTCCAAAAGATGACATACGCGAAAGCCACTATGGCGTTCAGTAGCTAAGAGATTAACTACTGTTCGTGGAGATCACAAACATTAACGCTACCCATGCACTACCTCGAAAGCGATAGCGTCGATAGCGTGATGTAAAAACGTTACCGATATGATGTCACTATAGTGTTTGGTAGCGCTACCAACTGAAGAGCTAACTAGCTCTCCGAACAGCAGTAATACTAAATAGGGAGCTCCCCAAACCCTAGATATATTATTATTACGGCGATGTTAAGGATCGGCAGGATAGAGACCTTTTAATAAGAGTCTGGCCATCAAGTTAGAAATTTCGTCGATTTTGAAACGTTTTGATTAGTCCGCCATTTCTTTAATTTAAGAAGAGGTAGCTTTAGCGTAAGCGTATGAAATGATGGAACATACATAAAAAAAACTTACGAAACATATATCGATTCGAATATTATTCAGGTAGATTCTATTTTTCGTAGTTTGTAGTGACACAATTCTTTTTCTTTAATAAAATCTTAACAAAATTATTTTTAGATATGTAACGTATGTCTTTATAGAAATCGAATGTTGAAAGGTTAGTGATTAGTAAGGTAGTGATTAATTACTCAATTTGAATATTAAAAGCAATATTATTTAGTGCTTTTAATATTCAAAGTAAGTATATATTGGCCAGTAATTACATTTTTGTAACAGTGATGTAATATGTAACCAATGATAAGTGCAAAATGATACTTTTACTATTGGATGAACAAGGAAGAAATTAAACAATGTTTAACAGTTTATTTTAATTTATTTATTATTTTATTGCATTATGCATTGCCATTGACTGTCATAATATTTATATTTAATAATTCTTTTTTTATTAGATATCCTTAATCTATAAACTGCAAATCTGTTTGCTATTTTTGTATTTAAATTGTGACATTGCAAGATATGACTATTACTTAAAATATTAAGAAACTTATTAAAACTTTTTATTATTGCAAATAGGTTTTTGATATTTTCTGAATATATATTCCAGTTTTTTAAATATTTTGAATGTTTGATTAATAACAAAAATAAAGTGTTATCTTTTTTATCTTGTAACTTCTTAATTGTACTAATTTTGCATGTCGTGAAAAATTTCGATTTGTAGAATCTATACTATTAATATATTGCTCACAAAGTTGTGTATTTTTTGTAATACTCGTTATTATGTAACCAGCGATATTATATAAAATGCTATTTTCTATATAATATATAATTTAATTCTTCTACTTTTTAAGATACGTATATCAACATTTGACTGAGTAGGAAATTCCGAGAATAGTTCCAATCCTATAATGCTTTGAAGATTTATGTTCGGCAATTATATCCAAAAAACTTTGTAGAATATATAATTTCTCCCTTACCTTTTTCTTTTTATAATAAAAACAAAAGAAAAAAACGCCGAAAACAAGCTCAACGATCGCTAGATGCTATGAACGATGTCACATAACATTAATACGTTATCATTAGAGAAAAAATGACGGACCAATCGAAACGTTTCAAAATCGAGATATTGAAAAGATATGTGATAGCCAGACTCTTACTAAAGAGTTTCTAGGCAGGAGAGGCTAGGAGACCTCGGAGATGAGTTCCTTTTAGAGACTCTATAAGAAAAGACTAGTACATACATGTATTTGTCAAAATAGATTATTGAAACATCTGTTTCGTTTCACGGAGCACAGATGTGCAATCCATACCCCAGCCAATCAGAATTTACTAGTCACGTGACAAGTTGGAGAGTCTCTTCTTACAGGGTCTTTAGTTCCTTTTCACCCATATTATGACCAAAATACTGCGAGAAAAGTTATATAATTACAATATTTATAATCAGAATATTTGCCTGACGAAAGCTACTGAGCGTTTTTTTGTAAAAAAAAAATTGTGAAAATAAATAATTTATTTATACGTAAATAGATTTGCACTATAGGACACTAAGGTGCAAATATTATCATCTATTATCATCTATTATAAATTTTTTTTAAAAGCCAAATTGCAAAATCCGGCACTGTAGCAAGAGTTATAATTTTATAAAAAATATGTTGTACTCCGGATGGGCTACAACGTTAATATTCGGGATAGTCGGATTCGTCAAACCTAAGAAGTTGGAACTTCAAGCAGGATCAAAGGAATGTAGGAGTCCTCGTGAAATCACTGACACACACTTTCTTTAATTTAATTGATTTATTTTTACAAGTGCACAAATACTTGATATTATAACGATTATATTTTACACACGTTTATGCGCGACTTTTATAATAATGATTCCGACTTATAATTTTGATTCTCTCTATTCCGCTTTGTATAACCGATTATATAGACTGATCGATGCCCGATCAGCATTTCGATCGGTTGCGTCGATCGGTTGCGTGATATTGATTGATCAATATCACGCTCGGTTCGATCATCAAATTTAGGAATTTGCTGATAGGCTTTTCGCCTAATGTTCTCGCGTGATGCATTTCTTTCGAAAGACTGGTCGCAATTTCAGCGGTTACACATTTGTGTCATCTTTCGAAAGACTTTTTCCGAGATTCATTCGGACTACTTTTGTTGCTATTCGGACTACTTTTTTTAATTGTAAATCTGGCTACAACACCCCCCTCCCCGTTAGTAAAAGAAAACGGAGATACAAAGTTTTCGCTTTTACAAAATTTCATCTCGATACATTTTTTGTTACAATCGTTTGTTTAGAATCGCGTACTTTCGCTTCTTCTAACGGCGCGATCTACAGTACGTCGTTCACTATGCCTACTTAACTCTACTAGTATTTGTTTAGTAGTGTTCTGTTGTTTTTTATTTTTTATTACAATTATTATTGTTATGATGGTGATGATTATTATTAATGTGCTACTTATTGATATAGGATATACAAATTTTGTAAAAAGGACGATATATCATTAGTATTTACTTCGTTATTCATTTTATTTAATTTCTTCGTTAATTCTGTCAAATCTGTCGGGTCTTGTGCTATTTTTAATTTAATTTTTTCTGTTTTGTTTACTTGGGTTTCACTCAGTATGGTAATATTATAATCTGATAAGTTTTTATTTCTTTTCCCTGGTTTGTAATTTTTGATTTTATTATCGCGTCCGCTGTAATTATTTTACAGTTATTTGATAATGTTATTTTTCTTATATTTGTAATAGTTTTACACATTTCTTTATTACTTTTACATAAGATTGTAATAGTTTGTTTCACTGGTGTAGAGTATAACCAAGAGTGTGAGTTACTTAAGGCTATCCATATACTATTTTTTATTGATATATATTTAATTTTACAATTTTTATAACGGTTATCGGTTTCTACATATATATCGATTTCGCATAGTGGGTCGGTCTTAACATTACTAATGGGGAAGATTTGTTCGCACAAATAATTTGCATTTATTTTCTTACATTGTCTTAATTTTTCGTGAGTCAGTCTTGCGTACGTGTGTCTGTAGCGTCTAGGGCTGTCAATGGGTTGTTTATTTTTATTACTGCAGATATGTTTTGCTTGTGTGGTACTGGTAGCGATATTATGTTTAGTATTTCGTATGTCGGAAGTGAAATTAGCGGGAATTGTAGGATTGTATAAACGTCTGTTTTGTCACAGTGTGTGCTCATCGTCGTTACTTTTTTTATCGTAGTCCAATCCTCTTCCCTTATTTTAAATGGGAAATATAATCCTTGAAATATTTGTGTGATTGCTTCCTTAAGGTTTTCCATTATCTCCTCTAGTGGTATTAATCGCGGGTGTAATATTCCATTTTTTATCGCAGTTAGATATTCTAGTGTGTCTTCCGTGTGTTGTGTCAATTGATTAAGTATTGCGTTGGTAATTATAAAATGTTCTTTTATGTTTTCGCTACTTATTTCTGCTGTTATTGTCGTTTCTAATTTTTTGATTGCATCTGCTAGAACGTTTTCGTTATCTTGAATTATCTTTTCGTGATTATTTATATGCGCTATCGTCGCGTTTATAATTTTGATTTGATTTTTTATTATGTGCTCTGTCGTTTGCTGTTTGTCATGTAAAATATTTAATTGTTCGTTGATTAGTTTTCTGTCATCATTGTCCATTGTTCCAAATAATGTCTTGGCAACAATTCTTATTTCATCTATCAATCCTCGTTTCGTTTTCATATCTTGTGTCTTATACAGAGAGTTTATTCTTTCGTTATATGTTTTAATCACTAGTAGTTATTTTCAATTATTTTGTTATAGTTTTGACATGACCCTTTGTTTGTAATTTGTAGCATGATGCATACGTTTTGTGTTTTAAGAATGTAGTTTTCTATTTGCTCTGCTCATTTTTCGATTGGTGAGATATCTATTCTTATAACTATTTTCCAGAATGAGTCGATTATGTTCAGTTTTCCTAATTCCTCGAAGTATATTCCAGGGTGGTGTTTGAAGTTCTTTACTTCAAATGGTAATTTTTTTTCTCCTTCTCCATTGGTTATCCATATCTTTATTCTGCAATGTTAACATAAAATTTGTTATTTTTCATGAAGAGTTTGCGGTGTTCGAAATCGGCGTTTCTTTTTTATCATATTCCTTAATATTACTTTATTCTTATTTTGCTATCTTAGTTAAAAGGATTCTCCTTTGGTTCTGTTGAGTTTGCTTTTTATAACGTTTATCATTTTTCCTGCTGTCTTTTTTATTATATCGGTGTCAGATATTCCGTGTGAGTCTTCTAATATTTCATTCTTTTGCCGGTGAGCCTTCCGACTGCATCTCATCAGTTATCTCATCAGTTATCCTTCTCGCAACACCATGGACTCTCGGAAAAATTTTAACCGTAACGCGTCGCCGCCGGTTTTTGACAATCGGGCCGCGGTGGAAGCGTCGTCTGATGACGAGGGTTTCGTCGCCGAAATAGACGATAGTGATGTCCACGAGTTTATGGACAAATCTGCCGCTCAGGTGTATTTTCGTCGCGTGCGCGAGTGGCTGTCAATTGTCAACCGTTTTTATGCCAATGATGTTGTGGCGGTCACTGCCTCGCGAACGCACCACCGACACACCGTCGCGCGCAGTCCCGCGCCGGATGGTGGTTCGCGCGCCCGCCACTAGATGGCAAGTCGAGAAATCATTTTCTCGTGTTTGAAACGCTACAGCGGACACTATATAAGAGCGGTACTCGGTATCGCTCTTCGCCTCAGTCGCCTCGAACCAAGTAACTGGTAAGAGCTGCACTGCGACGCCCTCCGAGCTCTGGAGGCCAGCCTTGGCCTCATTGCTCGATAAACGGCAGTTTTTCCTGCTGGCAATTACCGACCTATATTCGGTCGTACTCCCCGCGGCAGTTAACGCCGCGGTTACCTCTCCGGGCTTAAGTCTGACGGCCGTGAACGCCGCCAAACCGGCCTTGCCTTTGACGGCCGTGAACGCCGCCACTTCCTTCTGGCCTACGTCTGACGGCCGTGAACACCGCCAAACCGGCCACACCTCTGACGGCCGTGAACGCCGCCAGGTCCTTCCGACTCTGCCTCTGACGGCCGTGAACGCCGCCATATCCATCTCGCCTCTCTCCTACGGACGTGGTCCTACCAGCTGTGAACACCACAGCCTCATCACGTCCCGGAAGGTCTCTCGCGGCCAGCGACGCCGCCCAATCCGCCCGTGTTCGGGCGACCTGCTACAGGCCGCAGTCGCCGCCCGCCGTTCTCCATCAGCTCGGGGAGCCGCTGTTCATCCGGAGGGCCTCCGCCGGCGCACCTCATCTCCAGGGGCCGCCCACGACGCCTCGTCATCTCCGAGGCCATCGTCGCTGCCCACCATCCAGGAGGCGCCAGCACCACAACGCTCGCCGCCGTTGACTGCGCGGCCACCCACGCCGCAGCCAGGACACGCACCCCCCTCACCGTGCAGGCCAGGGACGAGTCACCGAGCGACGAGCCAGGAGCTCACCCGATCGCAGGCAGCAACTCCTGGACCTGTTCGGCTCGGCTTCCTCCTCCGCGGACAGCCTGCCTCGGCCGCTGACTCCGCCCGCAGGGGACGCGACAAGTCCCTCGACTTCCTCGAGCGTCTTCACACCAGAGCGACCACCGACGCCTGGCCGTTCATTGGAGCTCGGCGCGCAACCAGACAGGCCGTGGCAGCTCTGCGCAATTGAGCTCGGCCACGTGCAGCATCGGCCGCCGCGTCGTGACACTCGCCGGTTTTTCGCCGAGGTCGCCACGCAACCCACAGGATTGCCTCCGGCACCGGTCAAGTCCGCAGCGCTCACCCCCCGGCCGCGCCGAGGAGGAGCCGGAGCTCGAGAGAGACGTAGGGAGAGGCTGCAGGAACTGGCGCGCGCACGCGCAGAGACAGACGCGACCGACTCGCCTACGCGCTTTTCCCGCGGGACCCAGACTGAGTCCCGCCTGCCCATGTAGCATTTTTGTTTCCTTTTCTAAAATATAATGGCTTTTATTTAACTCAGCATTCCATGATTGTTAGCGTGCATGCAACCTTCCATATCCTTCAGCTTGCGCTCCTATTATCCAACGCATCGCGATACTTGGCTGCTACCCTTCCGCATTGATTGGTGCTGACACTCACATCGCTGGTCCGCCACACCGCTGGTCGAGGACAGATACCCTCCACGGACCGAGAACCAGTTTCCACGGCCGATTGCGAGCGTCGCAGTGCAGCAGGCCACACTCAAGCGCGAGACGCGCCACACGCACACGCAATCGCCATCCACGCCACCAAGTGTCACACTACATCACAAATTCGCGACAATAACTGGCGACACACGCAGTCGCCACCACAATGTGTTCCACGTCGGCGACGACTATATTTATTTTGTTACTGATGATGATCCCGGCAGAGTCGTAGAGTTGCCCTTGTCTGTGGAGCTCTACGAACTTCTTATCAGTATGCCTGAGGCCGTTTTGGCTGATGTAGAGGTAGCCGCGGGGAATGATCCGGAGGATTTTCCAGCCGTCGGTATGGACGAGGACGATTTGGGCGATGGCCCAGCGGCTAATCCCGTGCCGACGAGAGGCCGCTCTCCTGGGACCTAACACTATATGTGCTTCGTAGTGTAATATAGTTTGTAGTATAGTTTGTAGGGTTAGTTGCTTAGTTACTTGTAGTTGTTAGTGCTTGCGTTAGTTTTTGTGGCTTTATTTACTCTTACGTGAATATGGCTTATTGGCGCTAATCCCTGGATCTGCTGGGGTTTTCCTTCTTTGATGAGTCCCACTGTTTATTTTTATAGTTTTGTATTTTTGATTATGCGCTTTTATTTTCTCTTTTTAATTTTCGACAAACCTTGATTCGGTTCGCGTGATAAGAAAGGGACAAATAAGAAGGGAGGGTGTGCGTCACGGCGGGGCCCGACCACGAACCAGTCGTGAAAACTCGTAATTATTTTGCGAAAAAATACCACCTCAGCCAGGAATCGAACCTGGATCTCCTGCTTACCGGGCAGGCATCTTATCCTTTCGACTACCGAGGCATGTGATGATATTTATCGCAAATAACGTGTTTAGAATAACACGTCAACAATACAATGATACATATATATATATATATATATATATATATATATATATATATATATTACAATATACATATATACATGTATTCTTTCGAATCCCCACGACCGGTACTCCAGAGAGATGATGGTCCTATTCTCTCGATGGATGCAGGTCGGACTGCAGCGGCGACACCCTCCAACGCCATTGGCACGTTTATTGTTCGGCGGTTCATTTTTATTTTTAATTTACGTCCGTTTTTTCTAAAATTACATAGGGTCCGATCCATAACGTGTCTAATTTTTTCGATCGCCCTCGTCGAACTGTTTCGTCGTGTAATAGTACTTTGTCTCCTACCTCGTGTGTATTTTTGTTCGTAATTTTCCTTTGCTTTTAGTTTTTCCTCTTTGATGCTTTCTTTCGCTATTTGGTTCGCAGCTCGTATCCTTTCGCGGAGTTCCTGGGCATAGTCGTCGTATGTGTACAATGGTTTCGGTGAGCTGATTAAGGCCGTAGATAGCGGTGCTTGGTGCTCGTAAACCAGTTCGAACAGCGTGAAACCCGTAGCGGTGTGTGCTGTCGTGTTATACGCAAACATCGCATACGGTATCCATTCATCCCAATCTGTCTGTTCGTCATTAATATAATGTCATAAATATTCGACTAATGTCCGATGTGATCTTTCAAGTGCTCCGTTTGTTTCCGTATGGTAGGCCGTTGTTTGCAATTTTTGTATTTTTAATAATTTATATGTATTTTTAAATAATTCGCTAGTGAAGTTCGTTCCTTAGTCGGTCAGGATTTTATCTGGAATATTTTAATATGATTTTTGTCACGAATTCTTTTGCTATTGTTGTCGCTTCTTGGTTTTGTACCAGTATTCCTTTGCTAAATTTTGTTAAATTGTCCTGAAATGTCAATATAAATATATTTGTTTCCCATCGTCGTTACAGGCAATGGTCCTACACGATATCTAACGCGCATTTTTCAAATGGTTTTGTTGGCGTATCTGTTAGCAATAATGGTGCTTTCGCACGTCGTCGCAATTTATTCTTCTGGCAATGTTCACATTTGAAGATGTATTGTTCAACATCTCGTTTTAATCCTGGCCAGTTATGGTGTAATCGTATTTTGTTTATTGTCCGTTCAACGTCCTGATGTCCTCCCACAGGTGCGTCATGGTATTCGTATAATATTTGTTTCTTATCTTCTTCTTCGTATTGTTTTTCTGACGCGGCGTCGTCAATTTTGTTTTTCAGTTATTGCCGCCACGTTACGGCTTAATGTGTCAGCGTTAGCATTGGCTTTCCCAGCTTTGTGTATTATTTCGTAATCATATTCTTCCAATTTTAATCTCTATCTGATTAAACGTGATCCGTGATCTGTTACGTTGAATAACCATATTAATGGTTTATGGTTGGTAATTATTTTGAATTTTGTCCCGTATAAATAAGATCTGAAATGTTTTACTGCCCATACTATTGCGAATAATTCTTGTTCAATCGTATTATAATTCTGTTCCGCTCGTGATAATACACGGCTGGCATAATACACGGCTACGCGACGGGTCGGTCTTGACCTACCTCGTTTTGCGAAAAGACGGCTCTTATTGCATAATCCGATGCATCCATGGTTAAGAGGAATTCTCTCGTGAAGTCGGGATATTTCAATATCGGTGCCGTCGTTAATTTATTCTTTAGCGTGTCAAACGCATTTTGTTGTGTTTCGGTCCATTCGAATTTCTCTCCCTTTTTTGTGAGTTTTGTTAATGGTTTTGAAATTCGTGAGAAATCTTCAATAAATTTTCTGTAGTATCCGGCTAATCCAATGAATGATTGCACGTCTTTTACCTTTTTGGGCGTAGGAAAGTTTTTTACGGCGTGCAATTTTGATTGATCTGGCGAAATTCCATTTTCAGTAATTATATGTCCTAAATAGACTACTTCTTTTCGTAAAAATTCACACTTATCCGGTTGAAACTTTAGATTGTTCTCTCTTAATCTTTAAAGAACTAACTAATTTTAATCTTTTGTTATGTTCTGTAAGGCTAGGACCGTATATTACAATGTCATCAAGATATACTAGACATTTAATTCCTTGCAAACCCGTTAAAATTAAATTCATTAGTCATTGGAAAGTTGCAGGTGCGTTTTTTAAACCAAATAGCATTCTGTTAAATTCGTAATGACCGTATGTCGTAGAGAATGCAGTTTTATTTTTATTTTGCTCCGCCATTGGTATCTGGTGGTAACCTGATGCGAGATCCAATGTCGTGAAATATTTCGCGTTGCCCAGCTAGTCAAATATATCCATTATGTTGGGCAACGGGAATGAATCTCCGATTGCGAGATCATTTAATTTTCTGAAATCTACTACAATTCGTAATTTTGTTTTTCCTGAAACGTCTGTCTTTTTCGGCACGACTAATAAAGTGGTGCGTTCCATTGGCTGACGCTTGGTCTGAAAATTTCCTGCATTAGCATTTCTTGAATTTATTTGTTTACCTCATCTTTATACTTTTCAGGTAAATGTTCAGGTAAGGTCGTACGTTTACTGGTGACGAATATGTTCGTATCGTTACTTCGTGCTTAATTTTTGTTGTGCACGTTAATGTGTCTCCTTCTAGATGAAACACGTCATTATACTCGTGACATAATTCTAGTACCGATTTTCGTTCTTCTGTATTTAAATGTTCTGTGCGTAAGGAATTGTTTATTTGTTTTTCTCGAGAGATTAATTTTGTATTTTTATTTTTTATCTGCATTGAGTTCACAGATTCTTGTGTTATTTTTTCTTGTATGTTTATCTCTTCTAATATTACTTGCGGTACCTGAACGATTTTTTCTTTTTCAGTAATATTTATTATGTTGATTGGACATGTGTAATTTCGCGGTTTGACTAGGCAACATCCAATAAAAATTCCAGGTATTATTTCCTCTGGTTTCAAACACAATCCAATTGTGTTTTGATTAGTCGTGACTTGCACGATTGTTTCGCTGCGCGGTTCTAACGTTACGCGCCTATATGGATAAAGTTTGAATATTGATAAAATTTGAAATTCGTATTTCTAAATTGTACAGAATTTGCTTTTGGATTGAATGCGGTTATATATTGCCAAATAAAATCTGCTCCTAGGATCGCATTGTATTCCATTGGCGCATTATCTCGTACTATGTATACGGGGTGTCGTATTTTTTTTCGCGACAGTTGCACCGTAATATGTGCTTTGCCCAATGTTATTATTTCATGTCCTGTTATGCTTGTTAGTTTAGTTTCTTCCTCATAGATTAGGACGTGGTCTAGTAAATGTTTTAATTTTAATTTTAATTTTAATTTTTTTAATTTTATTATTGTTGCTGATGCGCCCGTACCAAATAAGAAATTTATTTTTCTATCTTTGGTTTCTGCAATCAGTAATGTGATCGCGTTTAGTCGGTGTTGACGAGCGATGTCCTCTTGACGTGTGCCACGCGATATTTTGACGCGGGACGCGGGACAGTCGGTTTACTTTCGCCGGTTTCGTTCTTTTTATTTTTAAAGTTCTTCGCGGGATTTTCTCTTCGCGAATTCGAAAAAATTTTTTTGGAATTTTTGCTATTTTCTGGTTTTCAGTGTTCAACATTCGTGGCGCAAATGTCCTATCTTTTTGCAATGTATCTGTTTTCCGATTGTATTTATTCGTGGTTGTCCTTCCGGTTTAGGCAGGGCGTATCTATTTGTGAAACGGCTAGTCCGGCAATCGCGTCCGTAATGACCGATTTTCCGCATTTTTCGCAATGCGGACTTGATGCGCTTTAAATATTGACCGGTTTCGATAGGGTTGCGTTCGAGTACTAGATTCTCGCGTTTTTTCTTCCGCGGTTGCTCCTGCGATCGCTTCTTGTATTGTTTGGTATCGCTGTGATCGTACAATCAATTTAATCTCTTCATGCAATCCGTTCTGGTAATTGTAAAGTGCCTGCTCTTTTATATTTTCTAGAATCGCGCGTTGTTGCTCGACCGTATAGCTTTTACCTTTTTCCATGGATTTATAATTTCATGGCTATATTGTCTGTTCGCCTACCGAATTCTTGCGCGCTCTCGTTTGGTTTTTGTTTGAGCGAGTTAAATTCGAATTGCAGATGTGCGGTACTCCGTTTGCTCAAATATTCCTTTTCTAATTCTCGTTTTAATTGCTCGAAAGTTACTATATCTCGCGTACGGAAATCCATCATCGCCTTGCCTTTGAATTTGGTGCAAAGGATGGCTTCTAATAACGAGTGTTCATCCGCAGGATGTATACGTTTTTTATCGCGTACGTGTTTACATTCAGAAATTCGTACACGCGTCTTCGTGACGTGCCGTCGATCTCTGGGATCATGTTACGCACGTCTTTCAGTGTTAGAAATGCCAGTGTGTTTCCCGATTGGTTTCGTATGTCCTGATACGAATGTCTGTAAGTTAAATCTAATCTCCGGGTGCGGCAGAAAATTTTGCGATACTCTTGTTCGTTCGCCCAGAGATAATTGTGCCTGCCGACTTAATCCGTTCATTTGTACACGAAGATCGCGTATTTCATCCATTAATTCACGAAGCATGATATTATCGGGCTGTGCGTCAATTGTGACGCGACGGTTTGTTCGATTTTCTTGCGGTCCATGTCTATCGATTGAATACCGTAGTTGCAAAATTTCGTTGTCGATTTCGGTCTGTTGTTCGATGGATGGGTGAGTCATTTCGTTTATTAGTGATTGGTATATGTTAGAAGAATTAAATATACTTCCGTCTCGTAAATTTGTTTGTATGTGTTTGCGTGCCTCTACATATGTGTTAATGTAGGAGTCGGTATCGTTTAATGCGAGCAAGTTATAATCTTTTTCGTCGTACGGAAATTCGCGCTCGGTTATGACGTGAACGTCACTATCGTATCGTAATACACGTTCTTTTAACACGTTTCTCGCGGTATTTATCGCGGAGATAGTGTGCGGAAATTCTACGGGGTTGTTTGTTGGCCGCGATTTTGGCCAAGTCGCATACGCTAGGCTATCCTTCGCTGCGGACATTCGCTTTACAAAATATGGTTTTTCTCTGACTTACATTAGAAGACAGATCGAATACGCTCGCATGGTCGCTGTTTGTGCTGGCGTGTCAGTTGGCTGCGCGTGGTAGTACGTGTCGGTGAAGCGTCTTCGCTGCCTGGAATCGGTGTACACGGTCAGCCCTGGCTGGCTGTCGGTGCTCATAGATTCTCCGGTTGTTGCTCCGCTGCCACTGAGCACTCCTTGTCGTAGATCGGCACTCTATTGACTTTACACTATACTGACACAATTTCGTGGGCGGCTTATTTTTTGACAGGGTCTTTTCCATCCGTCTGTTTTCTACTCTCTACTAGGTCTTGTATTTTCGGCTTGTAGGAATTTGATTTTTCTGCCTGCAGCTTGTAAATTATTACGGCAGGTGTTATTTTGTTTTATCAAAAAATTTTTCTCACTTCTTCTGCCCGTAATTCAGTGCGTCGGGGCTTACTTTTTTTATTCTGCTGGCTTGATCAACGATGATCTTCTTAAGTTGTTGTTCTTGAGGATGATTTTGACTATCCCACCGCTGACACCAAAATGTTGTACCCCGGATGGGCTACGACGATGGATTACGACGTTAATATTCGGGATAGTTGGGTTCGTCAAGCCTAAGGAGTTGGAACTCCGAGCAGGATCAAAGGAATGTAGGGGTCCTCGTGAAATCACTGACACACACTTTCTTTAATTTAATTGATTTATTTTTACAAGTGCACAAATACTTGATATTATAACGATTATATTTTACACACGTTTACGCGTCGTCGGGCGGCTCGGCGCGTTTCGCGTTACTCGGGCGGCCGACGACCGAGTGTGATACCTGAGCTGCTGATAATACGGCTTGCGTGAACTTCGCGACGAGATTCCGTAATATCTTGCGAGACTTTTATAATAATGATTCCGCACGACTTATAATTTTGACTCTCTCTATTCCGCTTTGTGTAACCGATTATATAGACTGATCGATGCTCAATCAGCATTCCGATCAGTTGCTTCGATCGGTTGCGTGATATTGATTGATCATGCTCGGTTCGATCATCACATTTAGGAATTTGCTGATAGGCTTTTCGTCTAATGTTCTCGCGTGATGCATTTCTGTGGTCTTTCGAAAAACTGGTCGCAATTTCGGCGGTCACACATTTGTGTCGTTTTTCGAAAGATTTTTTCCGAGATTTCGGACTATTTTTGTTGCTATTCGGACTATTTTTATTATTAGTTGTAGATCTGTCTACAACAACGTAGAAAAATTCACAACAGAATATTACTGAAATGAATACAAGATGATATATGGGTATACTTAAATATATATCTGTACTGTAAATAAAAAGTAGATAGTTACATTTTATTTTAATTATTTAAGAGCTAAATTGCAAAATTTGTTCTATAGGTAATTGTAAAAGAAATTATCTCAAGAAATAAAGTTATAGAAACAAAGTTTTATGATGAAACATTATTTTTATAAGACAAAATATAATTGAGTACAGATACATATCTGCACTGTAAATAAGTAGATAGTTCCATTTTAAATCAAGTCGGAGTTAGCTTATCACTCCTGCCGACCCTTAATCCAGTTTAGTAATAACTGTAGTTAGTGAAACTTCACGTTAGATTGATACATTTTTTAAAAATTGGAATCCAGGTATATTCTGAACAGTAATAGTTTGGTTTATTTTTCATTTATAAATGTTGGCTGCTATGTAATTAAACCGAGAAGTATTCCGAATCTATCATAACTTGCAAAAATGTCAAAGATGTTTCATTTAGAAATTCAAGACCGTAGTAATTCAGGATATTTTTGTTTCTGCTTAATCAAAAACTTTTCTGCGTATCAATGTTCTGAAAATATTAATTATGACAAAAATTTTGTTATTACAATAACAATTTTGTTATTACAATGGTAAGTATTATAATATTATAATACTTACCATTATGAGCTAAATCGTAAATATCTTTTGTTACTACAAAATTATATATTTTATTAATACGGTCTTGAACCATTAGAGGTTGTTCGTTCATATTATCTAATATTTTATTTGTATATCCGCTGTATAATACTCCGTAATTATTAAATTTACAGAAATTTACAAGAATCTGCAGGCACTGGATCCCAAAAGCTATCGCCTCCTTCTATATCTGTGCAACGAGTAGCGTTAAGTTCACAAGCTATTCCCGATCTGAGTAGTCTGAGTATCTGAGTACTCGATTGGTGTTTATTCGTACATCGGCTATGTAATTTTGTAACGTAAGCCTTATATTTGCGAGTACGACAACGTCTGTCCACGTGCCGTACGGATTTGAATATGTGCTCCCTTTGCATGCACCGTCGGCGTTTATGTTGCCTGCTAATGTTACCGAGGTGTGATTCGATTTTAGTTCGGTAATATACATGCTGTGTAATTGATACGTTCCATAGGCATGCATATACTAGCATATTTCGCGCGATATTTCTTCTATGTAGGAATATTTGTCGTTAAAAACGTCCATGGAGTGAGAGAACATACCACATCTTTTGATCATTCTATCGATTTCAATCTTGCATTAAATTACTTTTATTGCCTCGAATTCATTTATTTGTAATAGTTGTACGTAGACCTTGCTAGAATCTACGTTTTGTGATGGAATGTCACATTTCTCGATATTTAATAAAGATAAGGTGGTGTAATTTGCAGATGGCGATCCGTAATCGTAACCTATGATTCCATAATTTTCGTCAATCTACATTATTAATACTACCAGGATTATGATGGTTATTCTCGTGATTCGATGATCCATTTGAAATTTCAATTATTTCATTATTATTTACTTGAATATTAATTCCTTATTGATGGATATAATAGTGGTTAATTTGTAATTCAGCCGTTTCTTTGTTTATTTATAGGTTTCAAATTTTTCACAGGTCGCGTTCGTTAATTTTCGTAGTCATTCTTAAGTATTCTTATTGTTTAACATATTCTAGAAACCAGGGTTGGTGATAAAAAAAAAATTTTTTTATTTGCGAGGATGAAACTTGGACTTTAGCAGGCAGGCAGGTTCGTCGGCTTCTGCCATGATTATTGAAGTATTGTCTCGTATTTTCTCAGATTCTCTCTCCCCCTTTTTTTGCTCTTGCTTTTGGAATTTTGAAACTTATTTCTGAAACATGTGTGTTCGCAGTGAATGCGATGAAGTTAGCTTTCCATAAACGTCTAGATTTTGTAAGCCTATAGTTATTTCTGAGTCTCTATGCTATAAGGATGGCGCGATTTTTCAACGATTACGAGCTTGATAGTGGCTTAAGTAGCGAGACCGATTTGATGTAGGATAATGTGGAGGAGGAGATGCAAAGCGTGTTCATCTTGTGCCCCTGCGAGGGATTCTCCGTGATCCCTTTTAGATTGTCTTTCGGCGGCACTCTTCCTAGAGGTTTTTCGAGGAGTTTGCCGCTAGAGCCGGTGCTGGTACGAGTCCAGGTCGTCATCCTCCGAGCCCGCTCCCACGGAATTCAGGCAGAAACGTCGCGACATCGCCGTCGCCGCCACCACAACCGGCTCGTGATGCACGTCGCCTCCTCCGTCTGTATAGAATCCGGAGCCAATCGTGCCCGAAATTGACACGATTATCGCGATCGCATCTTGAATGACTACGGTATAATCAGATGGACAACGAACGTCCGCTTCGCCCACCCCGTTCATTAGTACGGGAAAATCATCCTGTACCTGTGGATAGTGACAGTGAAGTGTGGTGGCTTCGTAGGCCGGAAATGAGTGCCCAAGAAAGTGTAGTGCCGGTTGGTGGTGTGGATTTGCTAGAGCTAGGTGAGTTTCCTGGCTCGGTATCGGAAAGGCGCGACGAGTCCTCCTCATCGCGGCCTGGAGGCAGCGACGATCTGGAGGAGATGGAGAAGATATGGCGCCTCCTGTCACATTGCCGACGGGGTTGAAGTGGAGCAGTCAGGCCCGAAGATACAACGCCCGGGACCCGCACTAGACCGTCAACGAGGTGGTGGCCGAGGTCGAGGCATGGGCAGAGCTCCTCACATTTATCGCCGTCATGGATAACCTCTACCGATGAGTTTAAACAGATTTCTCTTTTTTTTTCTCTCTCTTTTTTTGTGTGTTCTTACTGGTAGGTTATCGAATAGTTAAGTAATTAAATTATCGTGATCGTTTATGCATATCATTCCTTTTCTTTTCCGGTTATTTTCGGGTGGGATTAATTATGTAATGATCGACTCTTTTAATATGAGATATTCGTCGGTTAGAATGCACCACTCGACTGTTTTTCTTTATATGAATTCTTACATTATTTTTGTTCAATATTTCTAGCACTTTGTGAAGTCAAATATATTAATCTTCGAATTTTCTTGGTTTAGGCCTTTTTAACAAAAATACATAATCTCCGGTTTGAAAATCTTCGGGTTGATTTTCTTATCATAGTATCTCTTTGATTTAAATTTTGCTTCGACAACGTTTTCCCGAGCGTTTGTTTGTATCGAATGTAGCTGTGTAACTAAATTTATTAAATAATCGTCATAACTTGTTAACTGTTCTTCTAAGGGAGCGAAAGGTTCATGTGATAGAATCCTTGCTATTTTCCCAAAAACTCATACAGGATGTGCTTGAGGTAGCCTCGTGCACGTTAGTATTGTAATTAAACATCGCGAATGCTATCCATCGATCCCATTGTCTTTGATCATTGGCGTATTGTTTTAAATATTCTCCCAGCGCGTGGTGTGATCTCTCCAAAGATAGTTAGATTGAGGATGGAAAGCGATTGTTCATAACTTATGGATTTTAAATATTCTGGCGAGCTTCTTCATTAGTTCGCTAATAAAATTTCTCCCTTGATCTGTTAATATCGCCTTAAGTGCTCCTAGTACGCAAATAAATCTGTCTACGAAAGCTTCCGCTATCGTTTCGGAAGTTTGATCTGGCAATGTATTCCCATACAAAATTTAGTTAGCTGATCTTGCAATGTTAAAATATACTCGTTTCGTCTCTCAGTTTTTGTAGAGGCCCGACAATATCCATTGCTACTGTGTCGAAGACAGTTCCCGGAGTGTCGGTAATTATCATAGGTTGTTTCGTTTTAACTAGCTTCTTCAATTGGCATTGCTTAATATATCGTTGGAATCGGATTTCATATTTTCTCAATAATAATTGTGTTTAATTCTGTTGTACGTTTTAGTAACGCCTTTATGTCCATCTGTAGGTGAGCAATGTATTTCGCCTATTATAGAAAGACGAAGATTTTTCGGAGGGTATTTTACCAATCCATTACAAATAATTAGTTTAGTTAGTGAGTCGAGAAAAGTCATTTGCATTTGTGCTTTAATATTGTTCCACGGAATGTTGCAAATAAAATCCGTTTTAGCAATGCTAATAGTTTCTAATTTTAATTCCTCTATTATTTTTCGTAATTCAATCAGAGTTTGCGTTATATAACTTAAAAATCATTGTTGGCCCTTCATCAATGGGTAAGGCTATGTGAAAATAGTTTTTGCGTTTTACGACTTGCGGTCTACCTAGAGTGAGTTCGTTGAGGGTAGGCAATTCGTTGCGCTCGAATAATTTTTGTGCTCCACAATCTAATGGATTTCCGTCGACATCAATAAAATATGCTACGTTATCTTTCCGCAAATAATAATTCGCGGAAATCAACAACATTGTTTTTTATTAGCTTGTTGTCAATGATAGTTTAAGTTTATTCGGTTTAAGTTTATTTGTACTAAGCTCTTTATCTCCTTCATTTATTATTTCGCTTTCTTCTTCGTCGTCAGTTTCTTCGTTATTTTCCTCTTCCTTGTCACTCTTGCTGATTTGATCCTCAATTTCATTAATTTCATTTTCTCCTTGAATTTTAACTTTAAGCGTTAATTTTAAACGTTTATTTCTTTCGTTTGGCTACGTGTGAGCATTCTTCTGGCTCTCGATGGATCATGTATTAGTGCTTTCTCTGTCTGCAGCACTGATAATTCGTCTAATTCATCTTGTGTAAAGGGTATTGAATTCGTATTATCCCTAAACAGATCGTCGTCAGGTAATAAATTTTCTGTTTGCTCGTCATCTGAAAGAGATAACTCGAAGTCTTCGTCCTCTTCTATTTCTTTCTCCTCGTCGGGTTCTTCTAACATTTTGAAAATTATTTCCGCATCCTTTGCTTCATTTAAAGTTCTTCTATCAGTAATTGCCTTGCAATCCATTTCTTCAAAATTCACCGGATTTCTGAATAATGCATCGACGTTTATGTTAGTTTTTCTTGCCTTCTATACAACATCGTAATCATATTAATTTTAATTTCCATTGTAATATTCTTATGTTGTATCTTGCGCGTTTTTAAACCATAATAGAGGTTTATGATCTGTGACTAAAATAAATTTTCGACCATGTAAATATAGGCGGAAATGTTTAACACAATATAGTGTCGCGTTTGCGGCGTTACTTCCCGAGATCGCGATACTCGACGGAGCGCTTTCGGAAAGGAAGAACACTGTTTAAAGAAAAGTTCGCTCTTTATTAAACCAACGGTACAACGGTACAGAAACGCGTCCGGCCACTGCGGAATCTGGCCGTGAAATCTGTATAACAGTCGGAGAACGACGCGTTGCCAAGGGCCGATCCTCTATTCAAACTCTTATCGATTGATATTGATTAATTTCAGCAGCGCCGAACGGAATACCGCACGGCCGCAACACTGCCCCCGTCTTCATAAAATTGTCGTCCCGACAATTCTTCCTCTTTCAAGAACTTCCTCTTGGAAAAGACTTCTGGGCTCCTGGCGACTTCCTGCCCTACCCTGGGCTGCTGCCTCAGGTTACCGGGCGCCGCTACTTCTAATCCCAGTCTTCTCTACTCTTCAGAAGAATCTTGTTCTTGAAATTTTCACGTGTTTCAATCTTGACTCTTCGTCTTGAGCTTTGCGCACTTCTCTCTTCCATTTTTCGAGCAAAGTGGGGGTAATCGTCGTGGACCCTTACGTCTTTCTAAAAGACACACTAAGCCCCTGCCTCGGCATTCGCCCATCGTCCCCCGGAAAAACCACGACTCGGAAAACCGGGGGCGAGGCAGACTTCTTTTTAATTTGAAGCACAAGCTTGAAGATTTTGCTTGGTGCTCAGGCTCGAGGATCTCCCCACGACGTTTCTCACGACGGAAGAAAGCTTAAAGAAAGATAAAACAGAAAACAGTAACTCAAAACAATTAACAAGAAATAAAAGTAATGTCAAAATTGGAAAACCGAGCCCCGAAAATCTCTACTTAAAATTCTTCCCTTTCTCTAAACGGAGCTAACCTGTCGGCATGCACAACCTTGCTTTTCCGACCACCTGAACGAGAAATACAGAAAACTACATCACTAATTTTCTTAATTATCTCAAAAGGCCCCTCCCAATCGTTCTGTAGTTTGGGAGACCTACCCTTCTTACGATGAGGATTAAATAACCAAACCTTCTGTCCTTCCTCAAAAACGGGCCTAGCCTTTCGATCATAGCGGCATTTGATCTTCAAAGACCTTGATTCTAATCTCTCTTTTACTCTCTGACGAATTTCATCCAGCTTCTGCCGCAAATTCCGAACGTACTCCTCCGCTGACTCGGAAAAACCATAACTGGGAGGAGTACCTCTTAGCAAATCCATCGGCAAAGTAAGATCTCTTCCGCAAAACAATTCTGAAAGAGTTACGCCTGTAGCCTCATGTTTAGAGGTCCTATAGGCAAGAAGAAACATGGGAATCCAACGATCCCAATCCTTTTGATTCTCTTCAACAAACTTTGACAAATACTGTAAAATTGTCTGATGTTGTCTTTCAACTTGACCATCAAACTGAGGATGAAGAGCGGTCGTCCTCGTTTTCCTAATTCCTAAAATTCTCATCAATTCTTGAAAGAGTTGTGATTCAAAATTCTTTCCCTGATCAGTATGAAGTTCCAGCGGGACCCCATATCTAGAAACAACCTGATTAACAAAAATTTCTGCTACCGTAGTAGCTCTCATATTTTTCAAAGGAAAAGCCTCTACCCATTTAGTAAAACAATCAACAACAACTAGGAGATACTTATTGTCTGAAGAAGAAACAGGTAACAGGCCTAAAATATCTATTTGAATCCTCTCAAAAGGAGCTCCCGAATTAAAGATCTGCAAATGAGATTTCCCCTTATCTGTAGCACCCCTCTTCGCAATACAAATCTTACAGGTTCTGCACCATTCCTCAACATCCTTCTTACAGGTTGCCCAATAAAAACGCTTCCAGATCTTTTCCAGCGTTTTATTGATTCCGAAATGCCCTCCAGAAGGGGAGTATCATGAGCTTCTTCTAAAATCTGCTTCACTTTGCTTCGCGGGATCAACTGAAGAAAACTGTTTTTCAAATTAGGAGCCTCTCTTATGCAAAATCCCATTTTGGACTTCCAAGGCATGCCATTGATGCCAATAAATCTTGGCTGACAATCCTTTCGAAGAAACTTCCTCCCAAGAAGGTCGCAAATCATTTTCTTTGGCAAGTAAAAACATTGCCAGTTCCTGATCCTCTATTTGAGCCCTTCGCCAATCCTCAGAAGAATCCTCACGCAAAACAATATGAGCAACTACTTTATCCTCAAAAAGCCCTCTCTGAACTTCCACTTTAGAACAGAATCTACATTTTTCTTCTACACAAGGGCGTCTCGAAGGACCATCGACATTACTGTGTATAATCCTCTTTCGATGAGCAACATCAAAATCGTATTGTTGTAACCTTTCCATCCAGCGAGCCAATTGTCCCTCCAAGTCTTTGAAGGACATCAACCATCTCAAAGAAGCATGATCAGTTCGAATAGGGAAACTCTTTCCGTACAAATAATGATGAAAATGTTTCATCAAATCTACTAAAGCTAATAACTCTCTTCTTGTTGTGCAATAATTCCGCTCAGGTTTGTTCAAAACCCGACTATAATAAGCAATGACCCTCTCATAACCATCCTGAATTTGTGAAAGTACCGCCCCTATTCCAAAACCTGAAGCATCCGTATCCAAAATCATCTTTCCTTCCCCCTTCGGAAAGGAAAGAAGAGGTGCAGACGTTAATGCCTGTTTTAACCTCAAAAATGCTTCTTGACATTGCTCAGTCCATTCAAATTTAGTCAAATTCTCAGTTAACTTAAATAGAGGCTTCGCAATTGAAGAAAATCCCTTAACAAACTTCCGATAATAAGAGCAAAATCCAAGAAAACTTCGGACCTGTTTCTTATTCTGAGGAACTGGCCACTCACTGACCGCTTCAGTCTTCTCAGGATCCGTAGCGATCCTGGCATAAGAAACAACATGACCCAAATATTTTACTTGTCTCCTAAATAAATCACATTTCTTTGGGTTAACACTAAGTTTCGCAACACGAAATCTCAGAAGAACCTCTCTTAAATTCTCTTTCATTTTCTCAAAGGTTTTGCCAAATACTATCACATCATCTAAATAAACCAGGCAAATTTTCGAAAGTAAACCCCGTAGCACCCGTTCTATAAGACATTCAAAGGTAGCCGAGGCATTACACAGACCAAAAGGCATTGCAACAAATTGCCAAAATCCATTCCCCACAGAAAAAGCAGTCTTTTCCCTATCTTCGGGACGAATTTTCAGTTGCCAATAACCACTCTTCAAATCCAGAGTAGAAAACCAGGCATTTCCCGATAACTGATCAAGAAGATCGTCAACCCTTGGTAGCGGATAAGAATTTTTTTTCGTAACCGCATTCAATTTCCGAAAATCAATGCAAAATCTAAGATCCATCTTTCTTCTTTACCAAAACTGCTGGAGAAACCCAAGGGCTTGAAGATTTTTTAATTATCCCTTGTTCTTTCATGTCTTCCATAATTTTTTCAACTTCTGAACGCATATGAATTGAAATTCTCCTAGGAGCCTGTTTGATAGGACAAGAATCCATTAATTCAATTTTATGTTGAAGAACTTCACATTTTCCTGCAACAGCTTGCGAAAACACGTCACGAAATTCTCGCAACAATGTAGCGAAAACTATTCTCTGATCTTCCTCCAACTCTCGGGAATTATTATTAAAGAATTCTTCCAACTTCGCGGGCACAGCTTCGTTCTCTTGCTTAATCCGACGACAAAAATTTTCTCTATGACCTCCACGGAGAAAAGATTCTATTACAGTTTGCATCCCTATTCGTGAAAAGAAATCCGCGTCCAAAATATAATTCTCTCCAATATCAGCAACGAAAATCGGTAACTCTAAATTAAATCTCCCTAACTTTATCTTAGCGAACATTTTAAAACTGATCGGGACCCTTTCTCCCGTAGGATACTTCAAATTTTCTTCCTTTGCTGAAAAACACTTCCCTTTTCTTCTTATAAATTTACTACTCACCAAGGTCACGTCGGAGCCCGTATCCAATTTAAAAAACAGTCTCTCCCATTAAGAGAGCCTTGGAAAACAAAATTTCCTGATTTTTCACACCCTCTTTCAAAACGCCTACAAACACCCGGGGCATTTCTTCCATTTGTCGAGCCCGCCCCAGAAAGTTCGACAAAACCTATTTTCCCTGCTGTGAAACAGAAAGTGGACACTCGGAACGGAAGTGCTCTTGTTTTCCGCACTGCCAACATTCCTTTTTCTCTTGAATTTTAAAATTCTTCTTTTTCTTTTTTTTAATAATAAATTTAAACCCCTCGTTCCACGAGATTCTACTTTGAATCCGTTTAAATCAGGATTGCTTTTATAATTCGAGCAATCTTTAACCTCTTTAAAATCAAAATTTCTCCGCTCTTTTAAACAATTCTCCCTAATAATTTTAATAGCCAAAGCTCTTTCTACCGCGGCCCTCAAAGATGTTAACCCTTCCAGCTGCAATGTCTGTTTAACATTCACATCAGACAATGCAACTACAAATTGAGAACAAGCAATTTTGTCACGAACTCCGGGAGAACATTCAGGATAAGCTAATCGAGATAAACGCTCGATATCCGAGCCTAATGCAGTTAAATCTTCTCCGAATCTCTGTTTTCGATTCGTAAATTGATAATAATAATTTTGCGATAAATTTTCTCCAAAACGTAGCTCTAAACGCGCGACCAAATTTTCAAATTGAGAAAAAAAAATTTGAAAAAGGAAATGGCCTGATATCGGACGTTGCGAAATCTCTTCCTGCGGACCGGGCATTGAAAATGTTTCCGTCTCTCGACGAGCGCGCTCCTCCTTCAGAGAGCGAAGCTCCTCCAGCGTTAAGCGAAGAATCTCCTCCAAGTTCGGAGACGCCTCCGGCTCTTCCGCTCGAGTACAGGCCCTTTTTCTTGCAGAGATCACTCTCCGACCTTTCGCCTCTTCCTGTCCAGTCCCCGTCTCTTCCGTTTGTCGCTCCGCCATTATCTCACACACACACACACACACACACACACACACACACACACACACACACACACACACACACACACACACACACACACACACGAATCGAAAAATTCGATCCCGGATGAGCTCCCAAAATTGTCGCGTTCGCGGCGTTACTTCCCGAGATCGCGATACTCGGCGGAACGCTTTCGGAAAGGAAGAACACTGTTTGAAACACAAAGAAAAGCTCGCTCTTTATTAAACCAACGGTACAACGGTACAGAAACGCGTCCGGCCATCGCGGAATTTGGCCGTGAAATCTGTATAACAGTCGGAGAACGACGCGTTGCCAAGGGCCGATCTTCTATTCAAACTCTTATCGATTGATATTGATTAATTTCAGCAGCGCCGAACGGAACACGGCCGCAACAATAGTATAACCAGCGCTTCCTTTTCGTATGTATCGTATTTTAATCCATTATTAGTTAGAGTTCGCGACGCATACGCGATTGGTCGATTTTTATTTATTCCACCCTGCGACAGTATTCCTTCTACGGCTACTCCGGAAGCGTCGACCGTTAAGATAAAAGGCTTTGAAAAATCAGAGTATTGCAACACGAATTCTTCACATAATCTTTGTTTTAATATTTCAAATGATTCTTCTTACTCTTGTGTCCACTCGAAACGTACGTCAGTAGTAAGTGGGGCACTATGGCGCGTCAAAACAAACCCCCACCACCTTCCCACTGGCGCCAGGGGCGTGGCCCCCGACAGTAATAAACTGGCACGTGAAAATGGAACGTTCTGATTGGTCGGTGCGGGTGGAAAGTGATAATTAGGTAATTAGTGGGATCGTTCTGATTGGCTGGCTCCGTAGCTG
Organism: Pogonomyrmex barbatus; assembly: GCF_055798465.1. Taxonomy (NCBI): domain Eukaryota; kingdom Metazoa; phylum Arthropoda; class Insecta; order Hymenoptera; family Formicidae; genus Pogonomyrmex; species Pogonomyrmex barbatus. The sequence goes on from NW_028297138.1 coordinate 4,692,356, forward strand.
CCCGGCGCGTGATTGGCTCTACCCATAGTGCCCCATGTGTACGATTGTCGAAATGCTAGACGAAAAAGTAGGGGAAGGGGGAGAAAGTGTCTGGGGCCGATCGGGGTCCAAAAACAAAATGGCGTCTGCGAAAAGAAATATACTTGTCGAGAATGGAATGCGATTTTTTTGTGACACGTAGGATGGAGCGAAGAGAAGAAAACTAATTTTTTGCGAGTTTTTATCGCATGTATATGAAATATGATGAATCGGGTTTTCTTAGGACGAAAGATTTCTCGGCGCCTAGCGAATTTAAATAAATTTCTCGAGTCGATTGACATTTTTTGTATGGAGGAAATGTATAAACATATAAATGTATAAACATTTTGAAAACGCGAGGTTTGGTGAAATGTAATATTTGTTAGAGTTATTTACCGAATCGTATTTGGGGGAGGAAAACAGGAACCGTCAGGTTCGTAGTAGAAGCTTGGAGGCTTAAACGAGGCTTTTATCCTATGACAAACACGCTGGTTGAAAAGATTTTCTAGATATAAAACTCCAGATTTTTCTAACATTGGGATTTATATAATAGCGAGATTATTTTCCTTAATTCTATGGCAAGCGAAAATATCTGAAAAATGATTGGATATTTTTAGTTTGGAGTTATGTAGCTAAGATTGATTTTAGGCCGGCGAGAAAGGAGAGTAAGACAGACAAAGACTGGAATTTATGTTACAAAAAATTAAGTTTATTGTTATATCATTATACATATTATATCGATTCATAATAGTGTTTCTTTATTATTTAATTATTCTTAAAAGTACAAGTTTGTATATGACAGCACATTACATGAGATTTTTTACATTTCTTTTTCCCGTAAAGATTTTACGAAATAATTGTACGATTAGCTTATCATTATCTTCGTAATCTTCGCTGAATATTTTGACAAATTATTTAAGCTTATAACCGCGAGACAAATAATAAAAAAATACGCAGCAATATTGTCCACAGGTCTGAGAAAATGTGTCTTGTAATCGCACGATGTTCCATTTATGAGTAGTAAAGTTTCGTCGAAGTCATAGATTGAATCTGGAATCCAGGGGTGCTGGTCCATAACTATCGAAATCGGTGCGTCTGCACTCTTTATTAATCACGTAGATAAGTTCCTCTGTATTTTCATAAACCCCTGTCTGTAAATGCAATTCTTTCACCATAAATTTATCAGCATTCTTCTCATCCTTTACGCTCTTCAAATCAACAAATCTAATCTTATTATCATTTCGACGTACGTGAAAAAGACTAGAGGGAAATTGAATCTCGCTAAGCGCGACTTCCCATTTCCCGAATAAATGTACGTCGTGAGGTAATTGCGTAGTGAAAGAAGAGCATGTATATTTCCCGGGAGATACTTCTTACTGCTATCACTCCGAAGAACATAAAAAATTGCTCCTCCTCCATCCTGGAGATAAATTAAACTCGAAGCGGGAATCCAACTGTCGAATTTATTAGGATATCCTTGCCAGCTAACTAGCAGCTGTTTATTAGTACCGCGTCCTCTGCTTTTTATCACGCGACGATAAACTCTTCCTCCCCCAAATTTTTACTGACCCGTGCTAATTCTTGTTTATAAAAAATCCCATCGATGTGTTCACCCGATAAATCACACAATTCGCGGGGTCTTCGCCAATGAAGAACGCGGCAAACTCGAAATATTTCCTCGCTCCACCGCGCTTCGTATCCTTTCCCGAAAGTGGCTTTTGTTCTACTGACACGAACGAGATCGTTAACATCGAATTTAGCCTTTTGTTCTACTACTTTCGACGCCTCCTTCTCTTTTTCTTCTACGCCGCTCCACATTTTCGCGTGCAATGCGCGCATTTTCTTTCGTAACGGTCGCCGGTTGCATTTTGATGGACAAATGACGAGTATGATTGTAAGCGCGCACGATATCTTGCAGCACTTCGATGTAACGCCGCATATTTTTATGTGTAAAATAGCGCCACATTCGCTCCTTCAACGTTCTATTGAAGCGTTTAACGACGGCGACTTTGACGTCCGGATTGCGAGTTACTCGATAACGTATACCTCTTTCTTTTAAAAAATCTCGCATCGGTCGCGCGATAAATTCTTTATCCTTGTCGATTTGTAAGTACACGGGTACTCGACCATCGCTTCTCGAAAGAATATTTTGGAAGCCCCTTGTCACGCAATTGCTCGTTTTATCTCGCAACGGTTCTACCCAGACAAATTTACTAAGTACGTCGATAATCACGAGAAGATAAGAAAATCCGTCGTTGTAACTTTTGAGATTACGAAGTTTGATCAAATCAGCCTCCCACAGATCATCGATATTCATCACGTTGTAACGTAATCGCGGAAATTTTCGTCTCGTCGGGCAATGCAACGTGTTATTGCGATAAATATCACCAATATCATATATGCCTCGGTAGTCGAAAGGATAAGATGTTTGCCCGGTAAGCAGGAGATCCAGGTTCGATTCCTGGCTGAGATGGTATTTTTTCGCAAAATAATTACGAATTTTCACGACTGGTTCGTGGTCGGGCCCCGTCGTGACGCACACCCTCCCTTCTTATTTGGGATCGTGTACACGTCTTGCGATTCGAGCCAGCGAGCTACTTCTTTACGAGAGAAATTCGATTTAGCGGCACGCGACAAGTTATCCGCTGCTGAATACCCCGCATAGTGCGCTGAATCGTAATACAAATTTTCAAGCCTGCTCATTTCAATTCACTCCAATCGAGTAAGCGTCTCTTTCTTGCCTGTCGAGAATCTTTCACGAAAATTATAGGGATATCTTTACGAAAACGCGGCGAAAGAAACAATGCGCACTTCGCTCGCTCTTCTTCTTCGATCTTGCGTTTTTTTTTTTCCTTTCTCGTGCGTCGTACCCTCTTCCTCGTCGTCGTCGGCGTCGTCGTCGTTGACGTTGAAAGTTTTCTCGGTATTTTCAGTGTGGAACTCGCTCGTGGTGATGATAATATCTTGACAAATGTGGTTGCTAACAATTTCTTATTTCCTACAGCCGGGGTGTTTGTCGTACGTAGTAATCGCGCAAACTGACCTCTTCCTATTGCTTTCACGGTTTTTCTCTCGCGCATCGCGTCGTTTATCAGTTCCGTGATATTCAAATCTTTTATAACGTCACCATCGATAGTCACGATTCCTTCCTCGTCCCAAATAATTCTCGCGGGTACTGCTGTATCGATCAAATATTTCAAAAGTAAACGCGTCTTAGCGCGAAAAAAAACTTTTTGGCACCTTTTCTAATATTTTTTCGACGCTTTACCGTTCGCGCTTACGCAGAGACTCAGCACGTAATATATTACTTACTTGCTCATCAAGATGAGAAAGTTTGCTCATGTGATTCGCGCGCTGGTTCCATCATGACCCCCTCCTGCGCATCTGAATTGTTCTCATCGGCGGCGTTACGCGTCGAATCTTCCTTTTGCGCTTTATCAAAATGGAGATATCGCCAAAGTACTTCTTTATACAATTTCCATTTCTCACCTACATCGCGCGGGATGGGAGAATTAAGAATTTTACTCATATCGGAATCGAGCCGTGACAAAGTCGTTCCGGGTGTTTGTACGGAATTAAAATTTTCTCCGTGTATCGTCTTCGAATTCTGTCGCATGGGGTTTTCCCTGATACCTATTTCCGATCGCTGATTGTTGGAGATGTTGCTGCCTTCTTTCAAGATTTTCCGGAAATCAAGATCATCTTCTTTGCCCTTTCCATAATTAGGTTTACTCTCTCTCTCTCTCTCTCTCTCTCTCTCTCTCTCTCTCTCTCTCTCTCTCTCTCTCTCTCTCTCTCTCTCTCTCTCTCTCTCTCTCTCTCTCCCCCCCCTCCCCCTCTCCCTCTCCCTCTCCCTCTCCCTCTCCCTCTCCCTCTCCCTCTCCCTCTCCCTCTCCCTCTCTCTCTCTCTCTCTCTCTCTCTCTCTCTCTCTGACTATTCTCTGATAATTTTCGAAAATAGAAACGAAAGTATAGGCCCTATGAGATACGGTAAAAATCCACCTCGCTGTAGTAATAGCCTTTTTTTACTTTTCCAATTACCGTCTTTTTTCGCTATGCGACCCAAAGATGCTTTATATTTGCCGAGACGATTTTTTTCAGAACGTTCGAGCGGGACGTTACCCTTGAGAGTATTGAAAACACACTCGCAGATACAACGAATGAATTTTTCATCCGATTGACGTAAGAAAGAGACGCGTTGATTTTTGTTCAAATAACACAGCGCTTTGAGAAGACAGATATTTTTCTTATCGATCGACCGTTCTGCGATTTTTCTCGCATTAACCGAAGACGTTCTTTTCTTCGCGAGGAAGTTGCGCGACTATCGCGTGAGAATGCGAGTGCGATACTTTTATACGAAACTTCCGGAAAAGGATCTGCGCGATACGTAAAGTTCAGCGTATCATCGGGAAATGTGCACGTGCGAAAATGATACTCGTCAGGAGTCGATTGTTTCAGATCGAGCAATAAATATCCGTGAGGTTGAGATGCGGCGTCGTGATACGCTTCCTCAAGGAAACTTTGGATCGTTGGGATAGACTTGTCGAGCGAAATGGCGAATTTGCGCGCGATCTCGTGGATTTTTGAAAACCACAAAGTAATTCACGTTGAGAGATATATCGCGTTGTCTGCGGCCCTGATGAAAGAGATTTTGCGTGATGAGAATTACGCTGAGATTCTTATGATGACTTCCCTTGGTAAACAGATCCACGATCGCCTCACTCGAGGACGATTCCCTCATAAGATCGTCAATTATTATCAATTTCGCACGGGATGGATCGTTAGAATAATCTTCCGGACGTGGTAATCCCTCGTAAAATTCGATTGCGGAATCTTGAATTTCGTATTAAAGTTGCTGATAAGCATTCTGCCATTCAGCGTAATAAAACAAAGTTCTCTCAAAGTAGACATCTGCCGTAACGTATAAATAACGAAGAAATCTCTTTACAAAGATTGTTTTTCCACATCCCGTCGGTCCGCACATGATCGACGTCCACGGATGTTTCCAGCGTACATCCATTTCGCGAAATGAACGTCTTGCGCGTCGTACTTAGATTAATAAACAAAGAGATGGGACACTTGAGGTTTTTGATTTTTTCTCAGAGAAATTTTTGAGATTTTTGAGATTAGCTTATTCGCGGAAGGGCCTCACCGTGGCGGAGGTGTGCTCGCGTCAGCATCTTTGCGTAACGAGCTCGTACTCGTCCGCGACAAGCTTCGCTCGTACGCTCGTGCGAGCGTCCACCGCGAGAGCACCGTCGCTTACGAGCTTGTACGCGGTGCTCCTCGAAAGCTAATTCAAGCCGGAGAAACTTACTCGCGGAAAAAATAATTGAATACTTATTATTGCGGACGTAAAAATTTATAACTTTTTCTTTTACAAAGTAATTTAAAAGATCGTAACTTATGCAATAATTTAGGATTATAATTTAAAAGATATTTTACAAAATATTTTAAAGATTCTCTATTGTAAATTCAAAATATTTTCTGTATAAAAAATTAGTGATAAAAGAAAGTTATAGGAAAATTATAGGAAAGAGAGAAAAAATTGGATTTAAAAATTTAATTTTACAAACTTTTTTTATTACTTTTACTTTTTCTTACAATTAGAGAAATAAATATTTTTATTACATTTTTTCTTAATAACTAAACGCAAATTTACATTTGTAATTTTACATTTTCTAATCGAAACTGCGTATAATATACATTTTTCAAATTACATTTTTTCTTAAATTTAATACTAAAATAAACTATGACTAAAAAATAACAAATAATCTTAATTTTTACATGCATATTTATCCTGTGTACATATTTACACTTGCGGGAGAACGGGGAAAATCCTGCCTTAACCTAACTTAATTTTAAGTAAAATATTATATCGTAAAACTGTAGAGATAAGAAAGACGATTGTCGACGAATCTGCGCTTTAATAAAACAGGAGCACACGTTTTTACCTCGTTTCGCATTATTACTTCGTGAAACGCGGTGCGGCGAATTCGTCTTAAATCGCAGATTTATCTCTTCCTCCTCCTCTTTTTCCCTATTTAATAATAAATTATAAATATTCTTAAAATTAAGCAGCCTCGAGTTTTCAAAATTTAATCCCCTTTATCTTGCATATTTCATATTTTCGTGCGTCCGGTGTACGTACCACGTACGCGTAAAACTTCGGCCCGCCAGATACAAACGCCTCGATGAAGCTACCATGCCCGTAACTCTCGAGTTCGTCGGTCATGTCACCCAAAAAATTACCTGTACGCGGTTCGTACTCCTCAGGATCACCGTTGCTCGTATATATACAAGAATCTGTATTATAATATAATACGCGACGATCTAATTTTTCTAAATATTCATATAATTTTAATCGCGCCTATGCCGTCGTGTATGCCGCTATCACCACGTTAGTTATCGACGAAGGTACCATCGCTTCGCTCTTTAATTGCCATGAAACATATATCGCATCCTCGTTGATGGGCAATACACTATCTAGTGTTCAGGACTCGACAGCAATTCGGCGAAACGCTGAGGGGATCTTATTATTTCCGTATTCGGCAGGTTACTCCGCTGGCCGAATTTCCCCCAAAACGAATTAAGACAGAGTTTGGCGACGGAGCGTAAGCCAGGATTACGTATGTAGGATTACGATGTTGTTTTTATCGAGAATGATACCCTCGGTTGCTTCATACTCTCGCAGGTAGCGTTCTTTAACAATGTCGTCGTTGCATTCGCTCGGCCACCCACTCGCCTCTTTCAGTTGCAAAAAAGTGTTGATATATTCAATAAACAACCCTCTCTGACGCGTTTCGGGGTTATATCGCGTGGATTTGTACTGTCAAATTTCGTCTACCCGCGTCACGAGATATCCTTTTTCGACTGCTTTGCGTAATTCGCAGGACACCCACGTGCCCTCGAACTCACGCTCCGCAGAATCGTCGTGAGTGCACGCGCCGCGTACGCGATACGGTAGTACTGAGTGGAAGACATCACGCGGGGGGAGTACTCGGCAACGTATGAGACCCTCGACCGGAGTAAAATTAAAAAATTTGGTGCGATTCCAATTAAACCGGCGCATTCCTCGCCCACATAAATATCCGGATGACCAATTGGGAAAATTCCGGTCTTGAGTATGTACGGAGAACATACATCTACGTACCGTATCTTCTCGGTGCCCGTAACCTCGTATCGTGTCGCGATATTGCCGGTGCGTCCGCCGAAAAATGCATCGCGAGGCTCGAGAGGTGAGATTTGCACCATGGGGTGATTTTCAAGAAATTCTCGCATCTCTCGATTCCCGCGCATTTCTTCCTCGAAAACGCACTCCCATTTTTCCGTTAGGATATATCCTTGACGACGTAATCGCCAAGACGCTGCAACCGTTCGTTCATAACGCGCGTCAAACGTATCGTTAAAATTTTCGAGCGTTTTATCACGGTATAATGGGTAGCAAGACGGACATCCGTGAAAAAAGCAACCGTGAAATTGCAAGACATGACGCGTCTCACTCCCATTCTTGCATTCGTAATACCCATCAACGAGCATGCCTTCCGCTAAATGATACTCGCGTTCGTGTCCCTCGTGAATTATCCGATGACCGATCTCACGTTTCTTCAAAATTAATCATTGCACGGCTTTGTGCGACTGGTTATCTTTAAACCTGTATCCACCCGAAGGAATGATTCCTATTTCTCCTTCGCGCAAAAAGTTTTTCCGAAAAACTCTCATGCACGTTGAAGCGTTAGTTATACATTCCTCGAATGGACACACGTTTCCCCGCTGTAAGAATATTTTTCTGAAGACCATGCATGCTCGGCGAAGGATATCAACATCGGTGCGACAATACTCGAGTATTTCGCGTTGGAAATCAAATACTACATTTTTTCCCGACATTTCTGCGTGCTACGCGAGAAAACGCTTGCGTTCCTCTGTTCATTGTTTCGGGCGCGTAATAACGCACCGGGTAGTGGACCGACATATGTTTGATTATCGGCAGTATTAAATAAGTGCGGAAAGACACCTTTGTCACAATTATCTGGTAACCCGAAGGCTTTCGGTAATTCCGACAAGCGTATAGGCATATAGTTAATACTGACGATAAATTTCGTGCGATTTACTGTTAAGACCATAATTTTTATACCGTTCAAAATTATACGAGGTTCTAATCCGGAATAATTTTCTACAATGTGCCGAAGGATAAACTGTGCGTCGAACGATTTCGCGTTATGGGTTATACAAATAATACGTGTAAAATGTTTTGTAGTGTTGCGAATTCGATAAATTGTTTTACCGGATCCTGCCGAAAAACAAATTCACGTACTCCACACCACTCGCATCGCACCGACAAATCTATCTCCGCGCACGAATCGTAAATCTGTTGCACGACGCACAGAGTCGGGATGTGAATTTTTATATCGGTTCAAGCGATTGATCTTGACGTGTCTCAAAATAAAACACGAATGCCGCTCGCCCCTTTTTGCATTCTTGCTCACCCGAGTTATTCTGCTCGCACTCTCTCGCGATTACAGAAGAATTTCCGCCGGACTCAACAACGGAGGATCTGTCTTCGCGAGAGAGAGATTGCAAAGATAGTTTACCGGTTTTTGCAAACTGCAAATTTTACAAAAAGAAACGCCGCATTCGTGTTTTTTTGTCGTTTTTACAACCCGCCCGCATCCTTCGCAGAGCCGAATGGTATTACAAACGCTCGTCGGAGTTTTACCGTCATACGACTTTGTCGCACGATGATGTTCGAAGCATGCGTTTCCGAAAAACGAACGTTTGCAAGTCTCGCACCTAACGAGTTCTATGATTTCGCGTTGATCGCACGGCGGCACGTTGCACAACGAGAACATTTATTTGAACAGCGGTGACCCCTTTCCGCACGATATCCGATATTATATGGTATACAATACCCCCCTCTACTCCCCGCGGCTGCTTTTAAATTTAAAATAGGGTTATAATGTCGTTGTTGCTCGTGATATATAATATTTAACCGATATAAAGGTTCGCGTTCTAGAGAGGCGAGTACCGTGCTTCCGTCGAATAAAGGTCGCTCGCCGCGTCCAAAGTAGCAGAATTATAATATAAACAGTAATGACGATATCAGATGCGGCGAGAAAGCGTTGGAAACATTCTATTTCCCGAATCCCGCAACCCTCCGGTGGAATGGTGACACCAGCTCTCCTCGTCAAATCCAACGCGAGCTCGCGTTGTAATAAGGAATTCTGATATCTTACCACATTCCATCGCTCGTGAAGTTCCCCCGCAAGCAACGTTCCGCTCGTGATAAATTTGTGCGGTCACGAGAGAGCGAGGAAAACATAAATTGTCCGAATTGGAGATTGTTAAAATCGAACGTTTCGCAACGTCTTTCCGTGTAAGTTTATTCGAAACGCGTCCGCGACATTGAAAACGCATACGTTAAAATTTTGCGCGATATCGTAATCTCTGGAGCTTTGCGCTATCGAACTCACGAGACGCCAAATGTCCTCACGAGTTAAGTCGCGTGCCGATCGAAACGATAATCCCGCCGGACCGTGCGTTAAATCTTCCGAATCGAATGAAAATCCCACGTAATCATGCGGTTCGGAGGTATGTAACGCGTAAACGTAAATTTCGGCGAATGCGTTTTCAAGCCTGTTATAAACATCGACTCCTTCGGGTAGTGGACGCAAACGGAATATCGCCTCTCTTCCTAATATTGCAAAATTTCTAAACCGGCGCGAATTTTCCCCGATCAATATTAAATTATTAAAATTTCTAACCTCGCCGCCACGTGCTTGTTCTCTTTCCTCCTCCTCTTCCACTTGTCCTCCTTCCTCCTCCTCTTCCACTTGACCTCCTTCTTCCACCGCCACCTCCTCCTCCTCCTCTTCCCTTTCTTCGTCTGTTGTTTCCTGCTCCTCCTCCACCTCCCCCTCCTCCAAATTTTTCTGAGCAGCAAGTCCTCCTCCACGCTGCGGTTCTTCGATGTTCGCTTCTGTATAAAAGTTGCAAAAATTAGAATTTTATAGAAAATACTTCGAGATTGCTTAGAATATTGTGTTCGTATTTAATTTGATAAACATACATATTTTTCTGAGGTAAAGCCTTTTATCGCCGGCTCCTTCTCGCGTAGAGAATAGGAGTGGGAGGAATTCCTATTAAAAAATTCGATAATTTAAAATTAAATACGAACATAAATCGAGAAATTAAGATAAAAGATTATATACCAATCGGTGTTTCTCTAATTTCCTCTTCGCCTTCTTCGGGTTTTTCCTCGCGTTCCTCCATCTCCTCTTCCTCCTCCTCCTCTTCCTCCTCTTTCTCCCTCTCCTCTTCCTCTTCTTCTTCCTGCACTTCTTCTTCTTCCCCTTCTTCCTCGCTCCAAATTCTTTCCTCTGGGATTATGGGGGAGTACATATCGTATTAAGAAAAAATATATCGTAAATTTTTATTTTTGATATTAATATTATGTCCTTTGATTAATAAAGATATTATGTATTTTAATTATAAATATTTTTTCTCTATCAACTTACCAGGTGAAAACACACGCTGATCGGGAGTACTTACTGCCGTATCTAAAAACAGAGTTGTATTAAGATTTTCTAGCTTTTACGATTTGTTTTAAAGATTATTTATTAAAAATGTAAACCTACCAGATGATAGTTGGATAATTTCCGGAGGCGCCTCTTCCTCCTCCTCCTCCTCCTCCTCCTCCTCCTCCAATTCCTGTGTAGGTAAAATACGAGCCCTTCCTAAAAGCATTTAATATTTTAATCTTAGAAAATTGTAAAAATTACATTTTAACATTCTTCCTAGCTAGTTTTTAGCGAAATTACTTACGTGCTGGTCCTGCTTCTGGCTCGTCCTCCGCGCGTCGCCTCCGAATCTGCGTGAGTACACGTGGATACACTACCGCTGTGGCTTTTTGACGCGCATTTCTTGCTACAATTTATTATTAAAAATTAGCTAAATTACGAGTTCGATATAGGAGTTACTTTTATGGAAATAATATAGAGCCACTTACCATTATGGAGATGAGAGAGAAGATTTTGGATGTGTCCACCCACATCCTCCTCCTCGTGTCCAACCGCACGTCGCGTTTCAATTATTTCTCCGGCAATCCGGAGTAAACGCTCGTCGCCAGCGAAGTATCCCAATTGATACAGCATCCCTAATATTATATCTGAACACTCGAAAAACGCGTAAAAACTAGATAATTATCATCGAGCGAAACGAGATAGATATTTTAGATAAAAATTTGTCCTCATTTATGTGGATATCCAACCTCGATGCTAGCTTTACGATTTTTCTAATAACTACACTAGCCATTTTTCGCACAAAATATCGCGAACATAAACTTTTAAATTCTGCACGACAAAACCAAGGTGAAACACAGCAGAGTTCAATTCGGGAATAGATTTCCAATAGCGCAAAACGCACTATTTATAAGGAAAATCTTTTCCAAAAGAGATTTATAAAAAATTATAGAATTATCTTGTAGTTTCGAGAGCGTGAGAATAAGAATGCTATCTCAGCCCAAATAATAAATCATTTTTTCTTGAAAAATTTATATTACTTGTAGTTTGACCCTTTTTCGATTTCACTTTTTTTTTGTTTACTAACGGTGTATAAACGGTGCCATATATATAACACGTCCAAATAAATAGTTATTTAAATTTGGGGAAAGTTCTCGCTTCTTCAAATTTTTAAACATTTAATAATTTTACATTTTAAACATTAACAAATTAAACATTAACAAATTTTAAACATTTATAAAATATTTCTTATTCGTACTTCTATTGTATATTTCGATACTTTCTTCTTTTCTTAAAATAGTTTCCTCATGATTTTACGATGATTTTTTTTAAAATTTTCTCATCTAATATCCTGACACGTTCGAACATGATCGAATTTGTAATATTCGCTTTATTCGAGAAAATTCTTTCCTTGTTGAAAAAGAGCAACGTAAAATTATAGTTTACTCGAATGTTCAATAATTTATTTATTTAAAATTTTTCTCATCTAACATCCAAGACTCGAATGCGTGTTCGAACATGATCGAATCTGTAATAATTCTGTTATTCGAGAAAAGTTTTTCCTTGAAAAAAAACAGAGACAAAGCGAAAAGACGCGTTTCTTCTAGAATCTACGGTTTAACTGTATATTATTTATAAAACGTTTTTTTGTTTATTTCAAAGGGAGGGGAAGATGCGAAATAAGTAGGTAATATTGTAGCGCTGTTTCACTCGAATCGACATTCGAAGCATCTACTTCGAAAATATCCCTCCGAGTTTTCATTTGTTAAAAGTGGACATTTTGTTCAAAATTCTCTCATTGAATAATATGGCCGGACAAGAAACTGCGAATCCCGCTAAATTAGAAAATATTCGCAAGATATTCAAGAACTCTGTGCAAAATGTGGAACAAAATTTGCTGCTTTCTACGACGTACCCTCTCAATACCTCTCATACGAAGAAATTACACATGGGATTACAATTATCTAAGGAAAAGATCTTCGAGCCTGTCGTTAAATTGAGTGGTAATTCTGCAGAAGGAATCAGCTTTGATCCGGACACGTGGCAGCAATTTCAAGACAGTATTCGGTACATGAGCGCATACTTTAACGGAAGCAGCAAAAGCAAAGTAAATCCCATCGCGCTTGCAAACATATTCATCAACTTCACCCCTGTCTACGGAGCGAAAGCTGTATTGGTGACGTATAAGGAAAAATGAAAATTTTCCTAAAGAAAACAATACTGGAAATACATAAGCAGACTCGAAAACGGAGGAACAACCTCCGTCGAAAAAAAGAAAAACTTATTCCGTCGCAGTTGTAATGCAACAAGCTACTTTTCAAGGAATGGAGAATATCGTCAAATGTATCGATGCTCGTATAAATCAGCTAGCATCCATCGTCGATATTGTTAATGAGTACGCATGTTATTTGATCAGGGAGATAGAACTATGTCTACCTAACAATTACATCGACGTCGATATTATCAAGCTCGCTGTCCGAGGCAACCAAAAGGAAGTCGAACTTGCTGTGAGAACGCAAATAAATAACTTATCATTTTTGGATACATATTTTGATATTATATTTTTAGAATTAATTACATTGAATTTAAAGAAATTACTACTATAATTTTTTGAATCGTGAGTTATAATTTTTATATAATAACCGAATCGTGTATTTAATTTTGTAACAAGAAGAATAACTCTGTAACAAACATATTCATATATATGCGAAAAATAAATTCAATTTGATAACATACATTCAAATTTACGTCATTTCTTTATTTCTCCCTTTATCCTAAATTTTTCACAACTCCTCTTTTTTGAAAGTCATTTACGCGGATCTGCGCTAGCGTGTTTTCCTATTGTCTTCTACTACCTCTATGCTTTCCTGACCCACACATTTCTCTCTCTCTCTCTCTCTCTCTCTCTCTCTCTCTCTCTCTCTCTCTCTCTCTCTCTCTCTCTCTCTCTCCCTTCAGTATGCTTGCATAGTTATCGTCACGTCGAAAGAAAATTTTTTCAGCCCACGTGTTTGTGGATAGGATAAAATCCTCGTATAACTCCAAGTTCATCGTCGTCGTCAGAAACCTCTAGTGTGAACCTATTCGTTCCTGTTTTCCACCCCCAAATACCGTACGACAGGCTGAATAATTCTAACAGTTATTACACTCCGACAAACCTGACGTCTTCAAAACCTATATCCACTTGTAACCTGCATTTCCTCCATACAAAAAATGTCAAACGAGTCGAGAAATTTTTCTAAATTCACCGACTATGAGGCGTCGAGAAACCTTTCGCCCTAAGAAAAACGTGATTCTTCATATCCCATATATAGCCAATAAAATCCCACAAAAAATTGGTTTTCTTCTCATTGTTCCATCCCGCGTGTCACAAAAAATCGCATTCCATTCTCAACAAGTATATTCCTTTTACAGACCCGCCATATTTCTTTTCGCAAACGCCATTTTGTTTTCGGACTCCGAACGGTCACTCAGACACTTTCTCTCCTAATTACCTAATTGTCACCTCCCACCCGCACCGACCAATCAGAATGCTCCATTTCCACGTGACTGCCAGTTTTTTACTGTCGGGGGCCACGCCCCTGGCGCCAGTGGGAAGGTGGTGGGGGTTTGTTTTGACGTGCCATAGTGCCCCACTTACTACTTACGTCATTTTTTAATAAATTTGTCAAGGATTTTATTAATTTAGGAAAATTAGGGATAAATCTGTAATATCTTGTTGGTTCTAGAAATTGTTTAATGTTTTTAGGCGTCTTGGGCCTAGGAAATCGTCATACAGCCTTTAATTTTTTCGGATCAGGTTTAACTCTGTTTTTTCCTACAACGTATCCCAAATAAGTTACCTCTGATTTTAAAAATTAATTCAAAATTAAATTCACATTTATCGAGTTGTAGTTTTAAATTTGCCTCGCGTAATTTATCTATTAAAAGATTATATTTTCTTTCAAGCTCTTCTAATGACGACGCATAAATAACAATATTGTCCATATAAACAAATAATTCTTTTTCTTATAATCCGGATAAGACTAAATTCATTAATCGTTGGAAAGTAGCGGGAGCATTTTTCAATTCAAATGGCATTCTATCAAATTCGTAATGCCCAAAAGGTGTTGTAAAAACAGTTTTATGGCTAACTGCTGGATACATTTTTATTTGATGAAATCCTGAAGCTAGATCGCATACCGAAAAATATCGAGCTCCTCCCAGTTGATCTAAAATATCAACTATATTTGGTAGTGGATACGCATCTCCGATAGTTTTGTCATTTAATGTCCGGAAATTTAATATCATTCTCGTTTATTTCCTTGAGAATTCTCTTTCTTAGGTACAATCCATATGGGCGTATTGTAAGGCGATTGTGAAGATTTTACTATGCCCTCTTCTATTATAATAGCGCTCCTACCTGCTTGTTTATTTCCTCTTTATGAATTTGCGGAAATCTATATGAATATTTATCGACTGGTCATCCGTTGTTGATATTTTATGTTGTAAAACATTAGTTGCTGTCAGTTTTTCCTCAGGTATATGAAACCTGTCTTGACTATTAATTATAAGATTTATCACACTCTCCTCTTCATAATCATTCAAGTGTTCTAGTCAATATAATTCTATGATTTTTGTGAGTATATCCCTTTGGTTTCCTCCCGATAATATTAAGCATTTAGTTGCTACATTTCCTTTGCTACTATTCTATAACTCTTGTACAGCTTTTTCCTTATGCTTTTGATTTATACTTTCGTATACATTCGTTTAATCTCTTGAGATTGATTTTGTTTTAATTTAAAAATTTTTGAAGACGGTTTTGTTTTTCATTCCTAATTTGTTATGATTTATTTCATTTGATTTATTTATTTGTATCCTTTCCATAAACTCTTTGGCGGTAATGTGAGAGGGTTCATTTTTTCATTTTCATGAGAGGGTTCATTTTTTCATTCATTTTTTCCGAGATCATCCCAACTCTCGGGAATTTAACACCTTCTAACGAAACTGAGGAGTTAATATTTTTATTTTCCTCCAGACAGGATTGTGTCGGATTACGTAGAGATTTGGTAATTTTCCTCCTCGTAACCGACGGAGCTGGAAAATGCTCGAGGAGTGCGGAAACTTCCATCGACAATTCCAGAATTATTTCTTGAAGTGATTCGACAATTTTCATCTCCAAGAAATTCAGAATTTTTTAAATTTTCGGTCGAGGTTTAGTAACTTCCCTCTCCGAGGATTTTGGGATGGGAGGATATCTCAGAGATTTGGTAACTTCCCTCTCGCTGAGTATCGAAATTAGGATTTTTCTTTTTACTTCCTCTCATTTTAATTTCATTTTTATTTTCGACCTTTAAAGTTTTATTAATTCTATCTCCATTTATGGAGGTTTTAATTTCTTTATGTTTGTTATTTATAATTCCGTCTTCTTTCGTCTTTGCATTTTCACTTTTATTCTTATTTTTATTTCCATTTTTATTTTCATTAACAATCTCAATGCCATTTATATTCATAATCTCGTTTTCCTCTCTACTTATTACATTTTTATTTTGATTTTCGTCTAACAATTCTTCTTTATTAGGATCAATACTGTTTTCGGTTTCCTTCGAAAAGAAATTCGTTAATTCTTCCTGATAATCTAACGCCTTTATTCTGGTTTCACAAAGGTCAATCATCTCATTCAGAGGTCTGAGATTTATGATCGGCACTCTAACCTCTACTTCTTTGTCCCGTGTGTTTATGATATTTAAATATGCTTTTCCTGAGCAACATTTTCCATGACCGTGTCTCCTAGATAAACTCCATGCGTTATCTTCAATTTCATTCGGTACATATCCAATTTTAACATTAGGGTTTAACATTAGGGCCAACGATTCCGATCTTGGTGATGCCACTATGATTTCTGGCGAGAGAAAAGGTACCTGGACTCCGGATATGTCCATATATCCTTGTGCGTAATCAATTTTCGATGATGCTTGTTTAAAGAAATCGTTGCCTAATATACCAGATTGCGGAATCGGGAAATCGTCCGCTACAATATGAAAGGTTACTAGTTTATGACAGGCTGATCGCGTCGAGTCATAGTAACGCCGGTTGTACGAACAATCCAGTTAGAATTCTAGAACGAAAATATTCCTTGACTAAGACGGGATACAAGTTTCTTAATGTATGTGTCACTCTTGAACGCTCCTCGCGCGTGAATATTATCCTGGGAGATAGTCATGGCAAGGAGGTCTCGATGTCGCCCGATACGTGGAGGCAGCTTGTCGAGCAACGACACGTTCTCTCGAAGTATCTACAGAGTACCAACGGAGAACCGTCCTTTCCAGCCCCTTCGCATATTGGAAATATGACCGTGCGTTTCGGAAAAATCAACAACTTGACGATATTACGTCTGAAAACATCCGCGGTTCGCTTAGCCATGTCGAAGGAAACAGTGAATAACATGTTTGAGCTCGAGCATTGCATCAGTCGACTCGTTATCTCGTTGACCAAGATATTAGGAAAAATCGATGCGAAATTGGCACGTTTCAAGGATATCGCGTTCACTGCTAAGGATACGGAAAATATCTCGAGAGTTATACGCGATAGCGATGCCTACGATCGTAACGACATTATCGATTGCGAACTCGTTGCTCTGTACTCTGGGATGTAAGATTGAGATGAAATAAAGTGAGATATATTATAAACAATGTTTTTTTGTATTTCCTCAAGCATGTATATAAGTATAGCGAGTGATAAAAGAATTCGATTATAGTATAAGCAATGAATCTAATTATAATATATAAGCACTGAATCTAATATATGATACAATAATTGAAAACCAATCTGACATATGATATAAATCGTTAACGCGATATTATAATTCGATGATACATTCCCGTCGTTTCGATCACCAGTCGTACAGTTTGCACACGTTCTCCATAGCGCAATGCTTCGCGTGACGCTCGCAGTGAAATGCTCGAACATCGTCCAGAGTGCTTAGGCGCCCTATATCCTCGAAATCCGCGTCGATAGTCTCGACGATCACATCGTGGTCCGCGATGACATCGCAGCCGAGAATCTCCTCTAACTAACTTCTTTTTCTCCAAGCCTTTGACGTACACTCGTTTAGGCGCGTCTCGCGATTGATCGCACACGCCGTTTCGAATCACGTGCTTCGAGAGTACGCGACGTCGCCGTCGCTCCACTGCAGGCCGTGATGATTGGAGGTTATCCAGCGCTTTAGATTTTTCTGTCTTTGTAAGAAGATTCCAGGGTATCGCTTCTCGAAATATTCGATGAGTCAGCTCTTTTCCATTTCTTAATATCGCCACCTCTTTAACCATAAATTTCTCCCGAACGGTAAATAATAAACGGAACGGTAAACGATCTTGCAAATCGACGAAGATCGGTACGTTCGGCATCATTCTCGTAGGAAAACCGCGATTACGATGAGTTTACGTACGACGTTCGTCAGTGGGTTATACTCTACAACTCTATCGTGAATGATGAGACAATAAGCCGTTGTGTTAGCCGGAACGTTCTCTTTGCATTCGAATTCTACGCGAACGTCGATGGTGGCGCTCTTGATCGATTCGTTCTGGCGGGAGTAATCGATGACCACTAGCGGACCGTATTGCAGAAATCTAGTGACAGTCATGAACGGTTCGCAGGTCTCGCACCCGTAATACGTCTTTCGAAATTTCAGATACATATCGTACAACACTGCGAACTTGTTACGCTCGAAATCTAGATTTATATCGTCGTAGGGATAGAACTCGTAATTCAAATAGAGTTTTATATTAGTCAGCTTGCAATCGTCGAATTTAGAAACATCTTCCGACGGTACGTTTTTCCTTCCAATCTGTAGCGCGAATATCACGTATCGCGGTTTCTCCAATTGCGTCGCCGCTTTTACCGCCCAGGAATGCTTGGTCGTACTTTGCAACAGCAGAAATTCGTACAGATCCCACGAACAAAAGCCCATGTTCAGATATCGTCCACTGTTCAACGTTTGCAGAAGCGACAGTTTGTTAACGTCATTAAGTATCACGTGTGGCATTCGCCACTGTATTCTTAACAAGATGATCTTCGGTCTCTGATCTGAATGCGCCACGACGCAATTGTTATCGTTGCAAGCGCGTATCAGAATGAGTTCGTGTCGCGCGTTTATCACTATGCGTTTGTAATCTTCGCAGAAATCGAGAAGTACGTTGAGAGGCACGCAAAAGTTGAAATCGTCCAACGCTATAGGCGATATTTCCTATCTGGTGTTCTGTAAAGCTCTATTTCTCTCGTAGCTCAACGATGCGTAGTTTTTCATCAAGGTCGTTATGCCGACGTTTCTGCTCTTATCGATCTCCACGCCATTGAGCTCGTATCGAATCTCATCGAACATAAACGCGACGCAGTTGTTGACTAGCTTCGCTCTCGTAACTTTCTTCGCCGTGCTTTCCTTCGCCGTGCCTTTCTTCGCGCTCTCTCTCGTCGCGAATTTTCCCTCGATGTATAGAAAACTTTCGCACGGCAACGTATACAGATCCTGTTGTTGTATAGGTATTCGTATCTCGTCGCTGTATCCGAACGTGATGTTAGCATACGGATTGTAAGTGTGGGTTTCTATTCTCACGATCGTCAAAGATCGGAGCACCTCCGATACTTAAAATGTCGCTCGCCATGTCGATTCTTCACGACGAAACCTAAAGATCTTAAGAACGCAACGTTCGCGGCGTTCAGCTCGTTCGCTCTTCCCTCGCGTGCCTTCCTCGTCGCGTCGTTTTGCGGTAGGATTGCGGATGTAGCGTTTGCGTCTCCTCCTCCTCTCGCGTTTAGAACGAGCATCTTTCGCTCTCGCGCATTTCTCTCTAATGCCTTCGTCGTCGCATGTGAAGTCGCACGTGAAGTCGCACTGTTATCTCCTCTCCGCGAAAATCGATCGGTCGTCCGTCTTGATCCACGACTCGAAGCGTGATATCGGTAACGTTTCGCGCGATGATCGGAAAGTAAATGATCGATGTCGGAGCGTTCGACAGTTTTATATCCCGGAGGAACGTTCGGCGAAAACTCGTGTATCGTGTGACCCGGCTCGTTGTTGCTGTACGTACCCACGGTGATATTGCACTCCACTCGAATGATATTCACGGGTCCGTCGGACGTGTGCCATTTGTTCGGTCGTAGCACGCGCAACGACGAGAATCCCAGGAGCGAACCGATGTTGTTCGGTTTCACGAAATCGATTTGATGCTCGCACCTGATCTCGCTTCTCATAGTGTTCTCATTGGCTCGAATGATCAGAGACCGCGCGCCCCTCTCACCCTCGTCGCTCTCGTCGTAGACGATGTCGTCGCTCTCGTCATCGTCGCTCGTCCTCTTGCTTTCGTCGATCTTTCGCTTTTTAGAGATAGCGGCGTTCAGATATCTGTCTATCGCGCTTAATTCGTACGAACCCTCGGGAATCACGATCGTTTTGTCGTCGTAATAGAACTTATTATTCGTGGAATCGACGTTCGGTATAGTATTGTACGTCTCGAAATTCGTGAGACCTAACTCGTAATCGTCATCGCTCAGATCTAAAGCAGGAAAATAGCACGCCGTGAGAACGCTACTCTTACCGGTGAACGAAAGGCTCAGCGACATCGCGACCGATTCTCGAGAGAAATCGTAGGCACAACTGACTGCAAATGCTCTGATCGTACGTCTGATACGATCCGCGATTGTACGTTATATTTACGCCGCCGAGATATCTCTCGAGTTCCCTCGGCGGTCGAAGATTGCCGAAACCGTCAAGTAAATCGCGTCGTTTCCCCTCTTCGCATAGGCGACCCAGTGAGTACCCGAGCCCATCGAGTCGTCGAGATTCACGATGCCGCTCTCGTTACGTCGCGCCTTTGATGGTAATGCGTCACGCATAAACACTCCTCTGAAGAAGGGTAGACGACGCGCTGAGCGGTTCAGCTGTTCGTTCGTCGTAATGCCGGAGAGCGGTAACTTGAGCGATCCTAACGTTTCTTTCCATGATTTTTTTTTTTCGTTCTTCTCGTCATACCGCTGCCACGTTTGTAAGGCGCTAGATGCAATCCGTGACTTTCTATCGCTCGATTATGACGTTGCAACTCCTCCAGTTGACGCCGTGCGGTTTTACTGGCGTTCACCGCCTTCGCGACACCCGCCGCGCCACCGATTAAAGAACCGAGCGCGCCTAATATCGGAAAAATGTAACAAGCCGCGTTTCACCGTTGGAAGTATCCTCCTCCTCGTCGTCTTCCTCCTCTTCTTTCTCAAACCCATGCCTAGCTTTGTCTTTGCTTTCATAGCAGCCCATACGGTGATCGCGGCAGCTCTCTCGCCGAAGGTGGAATCTCCGGTCGTTACACGTTCGCGCGCTTTCTCGGCGAGAGCTCGGTCGGCGTCATGACGATCGGCGAGTTTCTTATTTCGCGAATAGGGGATGTCGTACTCGCGGCACGCCGCATCCAACGGATTTACGCCTCGATTGCCGCGCGCCAATCGCTTCGCGAGATGGGTGCCGGGCCCGCAAAATTGATACCCGGGAATATGTAGTTCGAAGGAAAGCGCGTTTATCGCCGTATCGAATAGTTTCGCGCCGCTAAGCATTCGTTACAATTTTTGATAAGAGACGCAGGACCGTCTATATGCGATTGTTGCTATGGACGATTATAATGTTCCAGACACACGCGACAACGTTGTATCTCGGGGTCCGCTCTCAGATGATCGGTCTGTTCCACAATAGCTCTACGTATCTATCGAAATCGCGCACGAGAACGAACTTCGAGATAAGTCGCAACTGTTGGGTGGATAGATTGAGAATATCGCGTTTGTCCGTCAATAGGAGAAACATACCGATCACTGTGCGCGATCGAATCGCCGTCGAGTATAAGTGGAGCGATTATCGATCGCGTCTCCTCGAAGTGAGCACGCGTAAATGCGATTCGTTCGACGGTCGCCGACTATAGGAGTGCTCAATCTCGACCGTAAGGCTCGACGAATCTCGGGCGACGTGGTTGGGAGGGCGCGCAGACACGGCCCTCTACTACCGAACACGATACGTTGCATCATTTGCGACCCCTCCAATTGCGGTAAAACGAACGTGTTGATAAGCATGCTCGAAAGTCCGCACGGCGCGCGCTTTGAGAACGTGTACGTCTACTCGAAATCCTTGCAACAACCAAAGTATCGATACTTGTCGGAACTGCTCGAGTCGATGGACGAGATCAGCTATCGCGCATTCTCAAACAATAGCGACATCGTGCCACCGAGCGAGGCGTTTTCCGATTCGATATTCGTGTTCGACGACGTGGCCTGTGACAAGCAGAACGCGATCAGGGAATATTTCGCCATGGGTCGATACTCGAACATCGATTGTTTCTATCTTTGTCAGACATACGCTAAAATTCCAAAACACCGGACAACGCGAATCTCTTGATTCTGTTTAAGCAGGATGGCACTAACCTAAAGCACGTTTACAACGAACACGTGAACACGGATATGTCGTATGAGAATTTTTACATCTTGTGTCGCGCGTGTTGGAAACGCAAATATGGTTTCGTAGTCATCGATAAAGACAGCGCGTTAAGGAATGGTAGATACAGACGAGAATTTAACGATTTCGCCGTGGTGTAAAGCGATCAGTTGTGCTACGAGGATGGACGTTGACGCTGCTGCGAGTATGAACGTTGACGCTGCGGCTGGTACGAATGTCGCTCGGCAGGAAAAAATGGCGCGAGAGATCGCGAAGACTCAGAACTCTATACGTAAAAAGTACAGAGAGTTAAAGACCGGTGAGATAGAAGAGGAGATCGCGCTGGAGAGGCGACTCAAGCCGATCGTTCAGCCGTTGAAACGAATCACCGAGAACACCGCGCGAGACGAGTCGATCGAGGGAATTGACCCGATCGCGTTCGTCGGCGCTAAGAAGAAACGCGAGACCAATGACGACGACGAGCCACCGTCTAGTTTGACGAAGAGACGCCTCTCAATGAGATCGTCCTTGATTGCGACGGTGAGTCTCGCGACTAGAAACGAATCGGAAGAATCGCTCTCGAACGCGCAATGGGGACCGTTAGGTCGCAAATATATGGGCGCTTTTCTAAGCGGGGACAGACAGAGCGAGATCGATCATGTTTACGGAGTATACTTCGATTTGGACGGCTCGATGCTTGGCGACAGGTGATTCGACATGACCGCCGACGACAGCGTGATTGTGGGCGACACGCGATATCCGAGTACCCCAGGCTTATACGAGTTGATCTTCAAGAGACTTCCCGACCGTGTACACGGAGAACGACAAGCAAACGTACAAGAGTATACTGTTAACTACGAACGCCCATCGGCGTGGTCACAACGCGCTTATGCCCATTCTAGGAAACAAAGGTTTCAAGTACAAGCATATCACCGTGCCGCTATTGCTCGATAGAGATAAAAATGGCATTGGTACTGGTAAAACGAGAAAAAAAGGGATCGACTCTGTTCCATCCGTTATGCGGATGAGAGACAAAGGAATCGAGTACGTTCATTGGGACGATCCCAACGAACTAGTCGATCGTTTTCGATTGCTCGATGCCTCTAGACGAGCTGGCAACGATGCTCACGACAACAAGATTCTATCGATACTCGAGGAGCTTCGCGAGATCGAGGCGATCGAGTAAAACGCAGCGCGCGCTCGCGGCGGCTGGTATTTCCGTTATGTTGGTGAACAAGTTCGGAAGACCGTTGGAGTCGTTCGGCGGAGGCGACAGGGCACGCTCGCGACCGTCGATCGATTCCTTGCGTCGCTATGTGCGTAACAACGCGCTCTGTCTAAGTGACGATTACTACGACGCTAGAGACAAAATCATACAGCGTTTAGCCACACCTAAAACCGATATCGATGCCGCGAGTAAAAGCTATGTGAACAGCGCGTTTCGAGACGCGGAAACGAAAATCTCCGAGACGAGCGAATTCTCGACGAACACTCGAACGTTGCTGTCGGAGATGAACGAGAGCACGGTTAGATCGATAGGCAAATTGGAGGAATCTATGACGCGCGTAGCCAGATTGTTTCTCAAATACGATATGCAGATCGCCGAGATTACGAGCAGATTATCGCGCGGTAGATTCGTCACCTGCGAGGGCATGATGTCCGTGAACAAATTCGGGAAGTCTCTGGAGAGGCAACGCGGCGTTGACGATAGTTCGACGATCGCATCCCTACGGGCGTACGTGCGTCGCAGCGCGCTCTGCCTTAATTCAGACGACTACGACGTCAACAGACGCAAGATATGCCATTTGGATACACCGATCGACGATACCGACGCGACGACCAAGGGTTACGTCGACGACACGCTTCGCGTAAGGAGCAAGGAGTCGAAAGTTCTAATGAACGAGCTACGAAAACAGTTGGAAGATATGAACAAGCGAATTCGGAATATTCTTCTACAGTATTACGACGTAAAAACCGAAGTGGACGTTCTGCGACACCTCGAGAAGAAGAGCAAAACCTCGCTCGTCGATCACGACAAACGAATAGAGGAGACGAGAGACGCGATGGAACGAGAGCTCGAAAAACGGAACGAATCACGAGAGAAAGATCTGAGCGAGATCCGAAGGGTCTCATCGAGACGCTCGGTGACGCTCAGGATAAACGAACGCGAAAGCTAGAGGAATCACTGCGACAGATCGAAGAGAGAAGGGAGGTCTCGCTCGTCGATCTCGATAAACGAATAAGGGAAACAAAACAAGCGCTCGATAAACGAAACAACAAACGAATTAAAGATCTGCTCATGTTTCAACGTGAGCTGGGAGGAAAAAACAGGACAAAGTGCGAACTAGAGACTCGAGCGAGATTCGAAAGACCATCGAGACGCTCGGTGACGCTCAGGAGAAACGAACGCAGATCCTAGAGGAATCACTGCGAAATCTAGAGAAATCCCTACGAAACAAGCTCGACGCGTCGTCGACGAGTCGCGAGAGAATATCGACGAACGTGGAGAATCTCGCGCGTAGCGTGACAGATCTGACGAGAATCGCGAAAGAGCTGACGGACAAAGCGGTAACGAGAGAGACGCTGGACAAGACGCTGGCCTCATTGAACGTGGATAAAATAGTGACTAGAGAAACGATAAACGAATTACTAGTTGCACTAAAAATGGATATTCCAAATACCATGAAAAACGCGATTAACGTTTGGAACGAGGAAAAGGAGCGAACGCGCACGAATAAAACTAACGCGAATCGCGTCTCCTCGTAAAATCAGCGATGAGCGTCAAGAAGAGGAGACTCGTCGAGGAGCTTCACGCGCCTGCGCGAAGAAACTTTCCGCGTCGTCGAGTCGTGGTGCGCGGTTACGACGACCTGTGGCAGGCCGATGTCGTCGAGATGCGTCCGTACGCGCGACGAAACAAAGGCTACAACTACGTGATGACGATCATCGACGTGTTGAGCAAATACGCGTGGGCCGCTGAAGAGCAAGAGCGGAAGCGAGGTAGCTGCGGCGTTATCCAAGATATTTCGCGACGACGCTCGACATCCGCGAAATTTACAAACGGACAAGGGCAAGGAATTCTATAACGCTTCCGTAAAAGCGGTTACTGATAGGTACGATATACGCCACTACTCGACTCGGTGATGAAGGCGGCGGTTGTGGAGCGATTTAATCGCACGCTCAAGAACAACATGTGGAAGCTCTTCACGCTCAACGGATCGTACAGATGGCTCGACGCTCTACCGCGTTTAATCTCGGAGTATAACAATCGCGCGATCGAACGATCGAAATTTCGAGAGAATAGGACCATCATCTCTCTGGAGTACCGGTCGTGGGGATTCGAAAGAATACATGTATATATGTATATTGTAATATATATATATATATATATATATGTGTGTACCATTGTATTGTTGACGTGTTATTCTAAACACGTTATTTGCGATAAATATCATCAAATATCATGCCTCGGTAGTCGAAAGGATAAGATGCCTGCCCGGTAAGCAGGAGATCCAGGTTAGATTCCTGGCTGAGGTGGTATTTTTTCGCAAAATAATTACGAGTTTTCATGACTGGTTCGTGGTCGGGCCCCGCCGTGACGCACACCCTCCCTTCTTATTCGGGGGCTCGAGCCATGCTTGATGCAATCTCTCCTGTCGTGCTCCAGGAGGATTATTTGTATATTTGCCAATGGCGTTGGAGGGTGTCGCCGTTGCAGTCCGACCTGCATCCATCGAGAGAATAGGACCATCATCTCTCTGGAGTACCGGTCGTGGGGATTCGAAAGAATACATGTATATATGTATATTGTAATATATATATATATATATATATATATATATATATATATATATATGTATCATTGTATTGTTGACGTGTTATTCTAAATACGTTATTTGCGATAAATATCATCACATGCCTCGGTAGTCGAAAGGATAAGATGCCTGCCCGGTAAGCAGGAGATCCAGGTTCGATTCCTGGCTGAGGTGGTATTTTTTCGCAAAATAATTACGAGTTTTCACGACTGGTTCGTGGTCGGGCCCCGCCGTGACGCACACTCTCCCTTCTTATTTGGTATCCCCAATCTGGATCTCCTGCTTATCGGGCAGGCATCTTATCCTTTCGACTACCGAGGCATGTGATGATATTTATCGCAAATAACGTGTTTAGAATAACATGTCAACAATACAATGATACATATATATATATATATATATATATATATATATTACAATATACATATATACATGTATTCTTTCGAATCCCCACGACCGGTACTCCAGAGAGATGATGGTCCTATTCTCTCGATGGATGCAGGTCGGACTGCAGCGGCGACACCCTCCAACGCCATTGGCAAATATACAAATAATCCTCCTGGAGTACGACAGGAGAGATTGCATCAAGCATGGCTCGAGCCCCCAAATAAGAAGGGAGGGTGTGCGTCACGGCGGGGCCCGACCACGAACCAGTCGTGAAAACTCGTAATTATTTTGCAAAAAAATACCACCTCAGCCAGGAATCGAACCTGGATCTCCTGCTTACCGGCCAGGCATCTTATCCTTTCGACTACCGAGGCATGTGATGATATTTATCGCAAATAACGTATTTAGAATAACACGTCAACAATACAATGATACATATATATATATATTACAATATACATATATACATGTATTCTTTCGAATCCCCACGACCGGTACTCCAGAGAGATGATGGTCCTATTCAATGCGACCGGCGGACGTAACTCCAACCATTGCCAAGAGACTCCTCTCCACGATATACAGTCACTTGAAGATCGCAGCCCCCGCAAGATTCAAGGTGAACGATCCAGTACGCGTCAGCAAGTTCAAAACGATTTTCGAAAAGGGATATACGCTTAACTGGACGACTAAGATTTTTCGAATCGCTAAGGTGCAACGCACGAATCCCGTGACGTATCTACTGAAAGACTATCCTAAAGAACCAATAGCCGGAGGGTTTTACGAACACGAGTTACTGCGAGTTTCCAATCCCGATATCTATCTCGTTGAGAAAGTGCTACGTAGAAAGAACGATAGAGTTTTTGTTAAATGGCTAGGAATGGACAATACACATAACTCTTGGATTCACAAAACAACTGTATTGTAATGAATAAAGAATGTACAGTATTACTTATTCTATATTGATACAAATTTTTACTTATTCTATATTGGTACAAATTTTTTATACTACATTAGTATCTAATAACGGTATCTTATAATGGCCCCACGGTAATGTATTGGTGGAATCGGGTATTAAGTATCGCTTGTCGTCGTGAGGACTTAAAGCTTTAATTCGGACACGGTATAAACCTCGTGCAGCATCGAGCGTATGCACGCCTGACGTCTCGATTGCTGCGACGATTCGTTCAAGCAACGCGCGAAATCTTCGAACGTTATCGTTTTCGCGACGGTACTCCTCTTGACGCCCTTTATTCTCTTCGTATCGCTCTTTCCCAAAACTCTCAGAGCGTACATTTTCGCCCTAAGTCCTATGAACTCCATCATGATCGCTCCGTTGTTCTCGTCTTTCATCAAACCAAGAACCTTCTTATTCGCGCGCGGTATATCGTACGTGTTGTCGTCGGAATAATCGCTGGTGTCGAATCTCGCGATATCTCGCTTCATATTCTCGTAAACGTTTCGACATTCCAGAAAATATATCAAGCTATCGGTATCCGTGTACATGATTTTGCATTTAGAGCGATAGAGCGGCATCATATAATCGTAATGAAAATCGTATCTTAAATCGTACAATCGCATCTTAAATATCTCTAGAATGCACATACCGACGTAGATTGGTTTGTTAAATTGAACCTCGAGTTTGCGTAACTCGATAGCCATGACATTCTCGTCGAAAACGCTACTGTGAAAATTCGGTTTCGCGATCAACGCCTCCGCGCCATATCTTCCGTCCCAACGCGTCACGAGTCTTACGTCTACGTAATTGCGCACGTTCTCCATTGTTTTGCCGAAAACCGCGTTGTTCATCAGCTTATACAGATTCCTCTCGAACTCGCGCGAGTTCTCCGTTCCGTATTGAGCTCGATGTACGCGCGCAACCAAGGAGACTGCGCGAACCACAACGTGCGATAGATCTTCGTCACGCGTAAACCGTGTCGCACGCACTGCTGAAGATTGCGATAATGCGTCACGTAACGCGACTTGTCGTAGAGCGTGGCGAGTAGCTTTTCGTTTCGATTTCCTGGCGGTCTCTCTCTCGCGCGTCGGGCAGAACGGAAGATCCGCGTGGTCGTCGTGAAGATATCGCGAATACTCGAGATCGACTTCTAAAATATAACCGATATCGGAGTCAGATGGCACGGACATAATATCGAGACCCTCGACATCCTCGACCCACCGAAATTCCGCATACGGTAAAGGTTCGCACATGGCCCAGCCGTAGAGATTGTTCACATCGTAGTACCTGAGATACGACGACGACTGAGACGAGTCATATGATGATTCATATTGGTTATTAACTCGCGCGTATCTGTTCGAGCATTGGCTTAAATCGCCGCATATATCGCGCTCTATGAACATCACCATATCGATATCAGTGAGCAGATCGAATCGAACGTTCGTGTATTTCAACATAGCGTCCCACGTATATCCCGGTAATGTGAAATAATGCGCTGGATCCAAATCGTAACTTTCCATACAAGTATCTCGAAAATTTTCAAAAACATCCGCCAAGAAAAGCATATCCGTTTTCAAATATAGATCGCTGTATTTGCCGAGAGTTTTCACGTGAAAACGCTCCCATATTCTTCGCGCGTGTTCGTAATCACTAACGCTCACAATTTCGCCAGTTAAAGAACTGTGAAAGGCTTCGATCGGCGGTAATTCGGTCACTAACAGTTTATCAACGCTATCGATGTACTCGTACGGAAATACACCCTTGCGCATGAGCAACTCGAAATCCTCCGCGATGAGATCGAAAAATTCGAATCGCGAGATCCTCAATTTTTCCCGATCTAGATACGAAGCTACTTTTTCTAAACTAGTATTAAGAAACTTAAACGAATCCACGAAACGTAGCTTAACAAAAGTTTTCCATTTTCCGTACGCCGAATCGTTGACAATTTTCGAAAACGCGATGTAATTCTCCTTAGTCAATGGTAATAAATCGATCCTCGAAAGCGTTCGCTATATCCTTAATAATGCATCGTAACCGGATAGATTGTAAAAAAAAACGGGAATAACGAACGCGTTCTGATAGTTCAAATTGCAGCTCGCGTGCGCGGGTCCTCTGTATCGTCCGATAAGATGACAGTAATCGCGCACGCGAATATCATACGACTCAAAGCTCCTTCCGCACACGTGACAATTTGTCGCCTTTTGAAAAGCGCTCCGCTCGTTCGGCAGCTCCGACATCGGTACGCTCGCGCACAAAATCTTCTTCACGCGACACGTGAGAGCGCGCAGCTCCTCGACGAACCACGAGACGCAGTCGTTGCCTCGGCGAGATCTATACGCGGATACGATTCCGTTGTACGTGCTACGCAAATAATATCCTACGCTAAACGCCTTGTAATGTTGATAGGCGAATCTATTATCGAGATTCCCACTGAATCGTTGATCTCCCTTTTCTAAGACGCACTCCAGATCTGCATACACGACGAATCATAGTCTCTCCTTTCTGTCGTGATTGTGAAAAGAGAGCAACTTGTCGTCCTCGCTCGGAAGAATAACGGCGCAGTCGTTCGCTTTTCCGCTATGCGCGACCAATTTCTCGTCTGAATAAAAATAATGTAGACATCTGAATAAAATACAATTTATAATTAATACAAAATTTATCTCGCGACGAGCATAATCTCTCTCTTACGCTTACCGGTCGCATATATATTTTTTTTCCTTATGCTTGTTTATTTGCGACGTTAACAGTCGAGACAGGTGCTTTATCCATACGAAATGACCGACGTTATCGCCGCGCCGCTCGTTCGACAGATAGAGCAAATTTACGTGCGTAGACTTTTTGTTCCCCGTAAGCGACAAAGGAACGATCATGATATCGTTCCTCCCCGTTTTCTCTCGAATGGCAAATACATTGATAGACAAATCGTTAAGACGTTCGAATCTAGCGATGTTTCGTAGTGTCATAGGAAAGTCGATACCATCGAAATTCAGCACCAATGAATAGTGAGGATACGACGACGGTCTATCCGAGTGTAGATCAACGGGATATAGAGCGGCCTTCACCGCCCACGAGAAACACGCGTTGTCGTGTGAACGTACATTAATCACGGCTCTCTTATATCTTATCTTCGGAGGAAGTAACATCCAACATCCAGCGTGCAGGATTACACTTATTTACATTGATCATTAAATTTAATATTCGAAGTAATGCCCAACCGCTATCGCATTCCTGAAATTCCTCCAGCGACGTCAGAACTACATTCATAACGTCTCCGTCGTACCATTCTCGTAGATCGGACATACCGAATAGCTGACAATTCCTCGTGCGAATGCTCTTAACGGCGCTCTTATCATTCGCGACGAACTCCCCATGAAACACGGTGTTGACCTTTAAACACGCGTGCATATCGAGATCGACTCGCACTCGCTCGAGCACCGTGGCCCTCGCGTCCTCGAGAAACCGTCGAGGTTCGATATACTCGATGTTTACCACAGCACCCATTCGTACGCGATTCGCGAAAGCCGTCTCGATATCCACCCATTCGAATCTCTTCGAACCTCGTATCCTGCACCCAAGTAACTAAAACGTCGGCTCAAAGCGAATCTCGCACCCTCCAACTGCGCTATTCGAGAGACCAGAGAATTTATCGTTCCGGTAACCGTAGGATCGACTCTATTCTCACATCTATCTCTCAAGACCTCGAGACACTCGATACACTCCTGTTCCCAAATACGATAGGCGCACACCCCTTCAACCCCCGCCACGCGTTCGAGAAGATCGCGACTCTTCTCCATATCGCAACTTCCCACACTGTGTTACCCTAACCATCCGTAGGAACGACGAATTTAACGTCTTGAACTTTTCTCTCTCTCGCTGTTCTCTCGTAGATTACCGCTCTGTCGCTCAGAGCGAGCAACGTTTCGATCCACAGTTTCTCTCGCGGACTCTCCGTACCGATCCCCCGTCGCAAGTGATACGTGGCCACGTTCCAGCGAACATCTTCTCTCGCCACGATCCACTCCTCGTCGTTACTAGGTGCGATAGTCTCGTGACACTCTAAACTATCGTCACTCTCGATAATCAACTCGCAACGATCGTCGTCGAGATCGCGATACGTCACGTTACGATCGAACGCGCGTAAAAACGAATCATCGCTCTCGCTCGAAAATGAACCACCGTTAAGCGCGACTGCTTCCATATACGTTCTTAACAATGGGAGAAAATGCCTCTCACGACTAGATATATACCCCGAGGCAGCGTTGAAAACGCGACAACCATAACATTCCGAAATGACAAAACGCGCGGCATCCTACATAATCAGAACGTGCGCCTTCCCGTTACAGCGAAAAACAGGATGCGCTAGATCCCCGCGGAAACCATCTAGACACAGAACGCGCCTAACCGCAACATCCTACAAATAGCTCTTTCCTCTTTTTATGTGTCTGATAAAATAATACAACAATAGAGTAATAAAATAATAACAATAGAGTAATAAAATAACAATAGAGTAATAAAATAATAACAATAGAGTAATAAAAATATTCTCTCGTCATTAACACTCCTATGACGATTCCCTCCTCGCGCAACCTCCATCTCTCATACATACCCAATACCGTTGCCCTTGATATCGCACATTAAATCTCTCATTATTAACACTCATGCAATGATTTCCTCCTCGCGCGATCCCCACCTCTCGTCACTCATACGTTCCCGATAATATAACGTCACCTATCGGTATCGCTAATTGAAGACTCCCGACGCGTCGCCGCCTCTCGTCCCCGCGATACGCAAACGAACGAGGAAAAAACTCCGTCTCTCTCGCAGTTAATCTTATTCTTATACATATTCATATATACAAACTATAGTTATATTACGATTATAATACATACTTATATGCGCGCACACTTAGTTGCGCCAATTGTTGTCAACGCGCTCTCTTCTTTTTCTCTCCTCCTCGTACGCGGCTGACGAAACGACACCGCTTTTCCTCCAATACTTGCGATGAGCGCAAAAAAACATCTCGTCGTCATCGTTATCGTTGAATACATCGTAATAGCCGCTTTCGTGAAAATTCACCATGTACTCCTGTCGTCTGCTAATCTCGATCGGCTTCTTCTTTTCGTAGAATACCTCTAGTAAAAGATTATATGCCATCCCTCGATAGTGATGACATACACACGCCTCTATTATCTTTTTAGGTGAAATCTCACGCTGAGGCGGAAATCGACAACCGCGCCTCTTTAATTGATTGGAAATCGGTGTGTATTGCCGTCTCACAACATATTCCGTCACATTGACCGATGAATACGCCGTCACATTTCGCAATGGAGAAGATGTTAGATCATTCAGCGAATGGTACCAACACATCTCATCGTCGTCGATCATTCGTGTCTCACATAGCTGGCACCGATTCGCTACGTTAACGGTTCTCG
Organism: Pogonomyrmex barbatus; assembly: GCF_055798465.1. NCBI lineage: Eukaryota > Metazoa > Arthropoda > Insecta > Hymenoptera > Formicidae > Pogonomyrmex > Pogonomyrmex barbatus. Next base: position 4,724,920 of record NW_028297138.1, read on the forward strand.
TCATCGTAAACACACGGCGACAAGTATCGCTCAAAAGAATCGCCTCGTTATGAAAAATAGACATGCCTAAGGCGACGTAATAAACCGCAACATCCTGTAAACAACGCGAATCGCCTCGACGACGCGCCAAATCGCGACATTATGAAAAACAGACACGCCTAAGGCGACGTAACAAACCGCAACATTCTGCAAACAACGTCTAGACACGGACACGCCTAAGGCGACGTGACAAACCGCGGCATCCCGCAAAACAGGACGCGCTAGATCCCCCGCGGAAAAACGCTAGGGCGGCGTCGAGGACGCGCCCGAGGTTACGCGAAAAGCGCTAGACCGCGCGGAAAACGCTAGGGCGGCGTCTAGGACGCGCCCGGGGTTACCTAGCGGGAAACGCCGGGGCGGCGTCGAGGACGCGCCCCGGGAGTCGCGCGGAGGGCGTCGGACCGCGCGCGAAAAAAAAACGCTAGGGCGGCGTCGAGGACGGGGGAAATCGACCCGGGGAAACCCCGCGACCACCTTACCGACCGAGAAGGATAAACCTGTCTCGACGACCGCCAGAGGGATCCACCTTCTCTCCCCGGATACGAACCCCCTGAGGAAAGAAAACCATTCTTACCGACTCAGGAGGATATTCCTCTGGATACGAACCCTCTGGGGATTCTACGACCCCCCTCCCCCCTCACCCCCCACTGCCTCCGGGGGGCTTAGGACCCCCTGTGCTTATCTACTTTTATTGAAAAGAATTAAAGTGATTTCCCGGAGAGTGTAAACAGGATAATTATTTACCATTCAACTTTAAGATATTTGTATAATTGATTTTTTCATCTTCGGATATGAGATTTTCTTTAATTATGTTTGGTCCCGAACTGGTGTCTTAGAGTTATAGCATTAGAGTTACGTCATCTGTTATATTACGACTCTCTACCTGCACAGTAGGCACGCGACTATATTTATCCAAGTTTACAGTTACGGGTCGAATCTCCGATGCGTTTTTGTCTACTTGGACTCTGGAGTTTTCGAAGAGTGTGTAACTCGTTCGGGCCCCCTTTGCACATCCGATCTCAAGAAGCCATTGGAATTTTCCTGATCGGACGTATTCTTCCTACGATTATTATTTGCAATTCTCAATTAATAATTTTCAAGGAAATATCCTTTTTCTTTACAATAACGGCAAAACATGTTGTTTTTGGATTGAGTTAATTTTGTTCGACAATTCTTTGCAACATGTCCGAAATTATTACACATCTGGCAAATAATTCTATTTTTATTTTCTAAGCCGCGTTGTTCGTTCTGCTTCTTCCAACAATTATTCGCGATATGTTCCGATCTATCGCACCACTGACAAACAATGGTATTTTTATTAACTTGAGGATTTATTGAGGATAATTTATCTTGCCGTCCGTCGGGCAAGCCTTGGCATAATCACTTGCTTTTGAGCATAATTGACAAAAAATCGGTTTTTCTCGTAATACATTCACAAGTCGATGAAACTGAGAATCACGAAGGCGACATTTATCCGCGCCATGTCCGCGCTTTTTACAAATTTGACAAATCAAAATTTCCGTTCCTAAACTACGCGTAGGTTGAGGAATCAAGGATAATTTTTTGCAATTAACCGCGGAATGCCCTTCTTTGTAACATATTTGATAAGTCTCCCTTAAACTTTTCTCAAATAATGAGTTTTAACCTGACTTCGCGCCTGATCCTTGTCGTAAATCTGTCATTGCTTGGAGCTCTCTCTCTATTCTTAACGCGTTGGATACCGTCTCCTATGTCTAAATTTCTAGTTATTCTTTGCTCAATTTCAGGTTTTAACCCTCTAATAAAACATTTGCACATGTCTCTTTAAAGATAATTGAATATCTCTATCGGAGAGAGCAGTTCCTTGATTTTTATGCTTCAAAAATTTGTTTCCCCAAAAGTTTTACGATTAGCATATGTTACTACATCCTCGTCACTCTTCTGATAAATAGATACAGCCTGATAAATTCCCCCTGCAGTTGATAAACATTTTTCGTAGGTCCGTAAATCTGTTTTAAATATTTTATTAACTGTGAAACGGTGTTGAAATTTTGATCTTGTATAGTACGACGCGCTTCGCCTACGACTCGCGTTTTAATTATTTTCGCGAATTACGGTTCGGCTTCTTGCGATAGCATGGACTTTGCCTCCTCGCATCCTTCGATAAAATAAGATAACGGTATATTACGAGTCGTCGCAATAAGGCACGGCTTCGACAGCATATTTCAAAGTAACAAACAGATTTTATTGTGACATGGCTAATTTACCATTAATTTCCGATTTACTTGGCGTTACGTCTTCGACACCGTCGGAATCAGATTTCGGCGATTCTAAAACAATTTCATATTTCTCTTCAGTAATTATATTGTCGTCAGGAAAATGCACGTGTCGGGGTGTGGTTTTCAAAGTCCCGACGGGAGTTGAGGGAGAGGAGCTGAGCCTTTTAAATTAGATTTTGATTTGTTCTGCGATTCTATAGCATATTTATATTGTTCAGTTACTTCCATTTTGTCCGATTTAGATCTCGTCGTACTTATTCCCGTTTGTAAAGATCGCAATTTTTATCCCGGACGAGCCCCCAATTTTTCTATCTCTGGATATGTTACATCCAGACCCCAGAATTATTAGTTAAAGGTTGAAGAGATAGAGCAAGAGAGGATGCACCGAATATCCTCTTGCAGATGGCCGCTCTGGAGCGTGCCTGCGAGTCGAACGCACCGTACAGGTCACTGATACGAGTCAATATCTTGTCGGAAAAAAACGCTATGGCTCCGACTGCGTGACGTACGTCCGTCGATTAATTTAGGCAAAAGAATTTAATCTCTTTTGGGATAGGACCATATGTGATCCCCGAGAGCGGGCGGGAACGAGCGTGACGAGAGGGTTAAATTATTAATGAATAAATGGATTTATCGTTAAAGTAATTATTTAATTAATTAAAGTGAAACGAACAAAGTACAAAATTAAAACACAAAATATTTAACATAAAGGAGAAATGATACGTATAGTGATTACTCGGTAGATAATGATAACGGATGATTAATATTCTTTCGAATGGGCGCATGAGAGGGGAAAATAAATTGCAAGTAAGTGTAGCACGCGAGTGTTACAAAAGTGCGGAGGTCGTCGGGCATCGCAGTTCGGGGTGAGGCTTTACGTTAAAATATTTAGGGCCATGCCCGGTTTTTACAATATAAATAAACGAACAGAAAAAATAATAGAATATTTTAAACAAACAATTATGTAAGTGTAAAAGTGTTAAACCTTAAGCACGGTAAGCTCAGAGAGGTAAGTAAGGGGGACGGGAGCAAGGGAGAACAATCGATATTTAAGTGGTGATGGGTAGATCATATTAATCCATGCGACTTACTACTGCGATGATTATAAAGAAATGTCGTTGCAGGTTGATCGGCTCCCGTTTAGAAATAAATAACAATTTAAAGAAATTACAAATTTATTTTAATTCGATATTAGTACTTGAATAAGACTCGATATTAATACTGAATCTGCGATTACTTCGGCGAGAACCGACAAAGCTAAACTGAGAGTAAAAACGAATGCGAATGAATGCGCAGGTACATGAATGTCCGAAAAAGATTTAAGATTGCTCTTGAAAAAAAACTAATGGATCAGAGCGCGTGAAAACTGTCGATCAAAGAGCAAGTGCGAAGTGCGAAGTGCGTTTCCTCCGGGGAGAATCTTGATAAAAAGCTGTCGCGGGGCTTCGGTTCGAAAATTAAAAATATCTCGCGGGTTTTTAACGAATAGAAATTAGCGAGTCATTAGAGATATGGGGGGAGTTAGCCTATCATAGTTCAGAATTTTGGAAAAAAAGTCTGATTAGTATGGGGAAGATTTTTAGGGATGATAGTTAGGTAGTGGGCCTGAGCTTTTATCAACATATGGCATTATGTAAATATTTGTGGCCGAATGAGTCGTCGGCGGATTAAATAACTGACGCCACGAAGGCGGCTATTCGAGTACGGAGCCTGCCATGAGGGAAAAACAGATACCTACTCTGACGATTTATGATTTTTCGTCGTTGCCAGTGCACTAAGGCTTTGCGTTCGGCATATGGCTCAAGTGTTATTTTAGCTTTTGCAATTCTTAGTTGCAATTCAATCGGATTTTATTTGTTAGTTTGAAAAGCGAGCCCTCAACGGTCTGAGGGCGGTTCATCTGTTCGGCAGACGGAGCTAGAGCTCGTAAAAATTATCTTAGTTTACAGAATGATTTTTTTTATGCTGTATCGGAGCTCGCCCGTTCGCTCTGAAAAGAGAGAAGAATCATGAAGTCCGGACGTAATACATGTGTTTTCATTTATTTAGTAAAATGATAAAAATTAATATAACAGTAAACGGAATTAGTCATGTCGATAATATAGACTTTTGTTGCAAGGCAACCTAAATAAAGTAACCCGACTTCGCGACATCGCCGACTAGTCAGAATTCCAAGGATTCTGACTAACCCGAGAATTAAAATATGTAATTAAAATATAAATTAAAAATAATAAAGAATAATGCGCGATTGCAACTGATGTGCAATTCGGCAAGGACGCTGACTCCGACAACACGTGTCGAAACGCTGACGCACCAAACAACGATACAAGGACGCGCCGAGGCCGTGTAACAACGGACCGATAAAAGAGCGACTTAGAATCAGAGGCGCGGACGTACGAGTGCCGACGTGTAGGACTGTCAAGGAATTGTGATAGTTCGCAGATGATTTGATAATAACGAATATCAAGTGTATAATAAAAGGTGTTTATTTCCAAACTGTGTGGCTACTTCTTCCCTTCCGTCATGATCCCTTTTCGTTGCACCCGGAGCGACACAACAGATTGGTGGCAGCAGTGGAATCCTAAGTGCCGGAACACGAGGAAGCCATCACTCTCTTGAGACGTTCTGGAATCTGGAAGGAAAAGAGGACACAAAGTTGAGAACTAGTCGCGCCATCCAGCAAGGACACCCGGTAGAGCAGCTAGCGAGCGTATCGGAGAAGGCGCTGATCTACCGCAACAAGCGAACAAACGCCGCAGCATGCGAATTGCGACCGTACTGTAAGTTATAGGAAATTAAAAGCGAGCGTAATAGATATTAAGCAAAGCTAAAATAGATGTCGAACGAAGACATCAATCGAACATCCCTCGAAAAACGCATCGTGGTTACATAGCGATACAGGCCGCCGTGCGTTTATTGTTAGTCCGAGCCCTCCGAGCCCCGCACAGGCGGAAAACACGAGCGATCCACGCGATAACGTGCGTTGTAATTTAAACAACTATTATTCCGACGATAGCTTAGAGAGCCAAACGGAGTTACATTTCGAGTTCGAATATTATAATTGAACGCGTGTTCTCACTCAGCGACATTGATAACAGTTTACTGCCGAGTAACGAGAAACACGACGATGATTTATTACCCCCGACAGACGCAAGATCCGACGTAAATAACAATACGCAAGCAACCATGGAAAATTTTCGCTGACATCCTACGACAGCAGCGTATTCGATCCGATCGAATTCCATACCGCTTCCGCGAGACACAAGCCAGATAGAAATAGCAAATCAGCCGTCAGGCACGCCGACCGATCGCAGAAGATCGACGTGTAACCGATATAGAGTTAGTGGACGAAGCAAAGCAAATGAGAGCCATTTTAAATCAGTCACACTGAAAAACCGATCTAGAAACCTCGCGCAACTCGCGGGACATGATGCTAACAGAAATACTGGAAGAAATGCGTTACAGAACCGTATGAGCCAGCTAGAGATGACAAATTACAATCGGGATACAGACGCGGGAATTAATGAAACTGTATACGGGCATACGATGAACGACGTCCGGAACTCGCGAGATCCCGTGTACATGCGATTAAAAGAAGCTTGCGACATGATTCCGGAATTCGACGGAGCTTCGCACAAACTGCCGGAATTCCTAAGCGCGGCAACGTATGCCATGAAAAACACAAATCCAAGAGAGGAAAGCACGCTATTAGAAGCAATATTATGCACAAAATTAAAAGGAATAAAAAATTAAAAGAAAGAGCTATGACCGATTTCCAAATGTGAGATATACGCGACTTTGCACAATTAAAGCAAGAGCTGGAAGTGTGCTATTTCAGCAAAAGAGTACCACACATTTGCAGCTAGAATTCAATACATTGAAACAAAAGTCGGGAGAATCGGCAAGAGCTGATTACGCACAGGTAAATTAGCCATTGAATGATATGAATCATGATCGAAGGGCGACAAGACAAAACAGAATCGAAGAGAGCGATCTTAGAAGCTATACAATAACAAGCTTTATATAACTTTCAGCTAAGATTGCAAGACGATATAAAGTTGTTAGTGCGCGCAACATTACACGACGTTGCAAGACGCCATAGCCAGCGCGAGCGCGGAGGAAAAATTTAAGGGAATTTCGCACGTCCGAAAGCGAATATATCCCACCCACCCGCCTGCGAGAATAGATTGCCGCAATGTCACAAATGCGGAAAAACGGGGCACTATGGCCGAGATTGCCGAACGAATAAATACACGAGTCGATTCCCTCTACCACAACTAGACAGACAGCCGCGTATAAACACAATGAGTAAATATTGTATACGCACTGCAAAAAAGCAGGACATAATCGTTCAGAATGCTGGATACTTCATGGTAAAATCGAAAAAGGCACCCGCCAATTCAAAAAATAGTAATACATAATGCGAATAAATACTGATAAGAATAAATAATGATAAAGACGAAACGAGATAAACCGCGAAAAAAGAGCGCTGATTCAGCGTTAAGCAGCAGTAGCGGTGAAAAAAGCGACAGACCGAAGGCCAGGGTTATGCGCACGATCGGGAAGTATCAAGTTGCACAAGTAACGAGGAGAAGCACACAACGGGCTAGAATTGATAACACTACCAATAAAAAAAGTAAAAAAGAGTAAGGCAACTTTTCTACTAGATACCGGTGCTATCCTCACCTTGATGAAAATCGGAAATTTCAAAAGCGAAACTCCGGTGCGTGAGAAACGCATTGCGTTAACCGACGTGACGAGACATAAGATCCACACGCTAGGAAAGATGAAATTAACAATAAAATTAGGAAAAGAAGAAATTCGCCATTCAGTATACGTGGTGAGAGATGATTTCCCTATGGATTACAAAGGAATACTCGGAATTGATTTTCTAGCCAAACAAAAGACAAGATGCGATCAGAGAAAAAAGATACTATCAGCAAAACAAATCTAAAATTGTAACCATATCAAAAGGTACTGTTGAAATCACGTAGCGAAACAATAATCAAAGCGTTTACCAATAGAAATCAAGTAGGGATAATAAGACAAGAGCAACCGAAGCCAGAAGTATTTATCGGATGCTGTCTGGTGGACCCCAAGGAATTCACCTGTCCGATAAGTATAATAAATACGACAGAAGAACCTGTTGAAGTAAGCATACCAATGGTAAACTTAGAAGAGATAGAAACACGGAGCACTGAAATGCTCAATACGATGAAAAAAGACACCGAGACTATAGGCGAAAGGAGAAAACGAGTGCGAGAACAATTACACAGATCACCTCAACATTGAAGTGAAAGAAACGTTGGAGCAAATATGTAATGATTATGGTGATATATTTCATTTGGAAGGTGACTCACTTTCACACGACCGCGGTGCAACATGAGATCACTACGCGCACGGATAGCGCACCGGTCAATGTCCGACATATCGTATCGCCTACCCGAGAAGCATAAGGCGAAGGTGAACAAGCAGATAACGAAAATGCTCGAGGAAAAAATTTTTCGACCAAGCACAAGTCAGTGGAACGCACCAATATTGGTCGTTTCGAAGAAGACCGGTGCGTCCGGAATACCTAAAACTACATATTGTCGTAGATTTTCGGAAACTAAATAATTTAACGATAAGAGACTTGTTTCTGTTACCGAATATTACGGACATCCTCGACCAGCTCGGGAACGCGAAATAATTAAGATATATTCCTTACACCACATTCGCACCTAGTGTCATCTATGTACCCTTTCCTCGCTAATGACTCATTCAAGTTATAATGATTAGCCCTAATTCTATTCATCCATACAATCAAGTATCTTTCTTCATTAGTTTTTACTAAATTACGATTTTCTTCTTTTTCTTTTGTAAAAGTATTCAAAATAAATTTTTCCTTTATATTCAGCATATTTGAGTATTTTATTTTGTATATTGTTCCACATTTCCATCCTGAAAATTTTTTAAAATCACTGCAGGAAACTTTAATCTCCTCTGCAGCTTTTTCTTATGTTGTTTCCTTAGCTAGTCTGTCCGCAATTTCATTACCAGTGATCCCAACATGAACCGGAATCCATCCTACTATAATTCTTAGTCCTATTCACCTCAAAGTATAATCTTCTCGCCTCCACAATGTACATATTTCGATACACTTGTAACAAATTATTCTCTAATGCTTGAACTATAGCCAATGAATCCGTTAAAATTAAATAATTTTGTGATGCTTCTATCCTATCTTCTTTAATTAGTTATAAAACTGTCTAACTGCAAAGGCCTCTGCGGTAAATGACGAACACTCTCTTGGCATACTAAGATTATGCTATATCTTATTCCTCTATTACCACAGCTCTTGTTGATCTGCTATTCGTACTTTTAGATCCATCCTATATTATTCTCCTTTTATTTCGTTTCTTTGAATTTCTTGAAATTCTTCCAGTTCCTTTTGTCTTTACTAGTTTTGTTTTCTCCATTGTTTTGCTGTATATTTGTTCAATTTCGATTTCTTCTGTAACGTTAAATTCTTTCTCAAATATCTCAAACTTTCGGTTATTGCCAATCTATCCAACCATTTCACTCTTGTCCATGCCGTACTTGTACAGCTTTTATTCCACGAAGAATTGATATATCTTACATAATTTTCGTTTGTTTCCAACAGATTTATTTTATCAATTAGTTTCCTATCTCCATATATCATGTTTTTCAATAAGAAGTTTCTTGCTAACATTCCTATCCTATAGTAACATTATTTTTGCCTTCGCTATGACTACATTGTTCGGTGTACTATTCCTGTAGCCCAAAACTATTCTTATACCTGCATATTGTATTCTTTCCATCTTTAATTTTTGCATATTTTCTCTGGGGAATACACATATATGCCATAATCTACTACTGATCTAACTAAGCTCTTGTAGAGCAGCAGTGCCGTATTAACTTCTAATCCTCTCCTTTCTTTGTTATTTAAGTATCTCATCAATCGTCTTTCCAACTTTACCTCTAGTCAAATCCACTTGTTTATGGAAATCCAGCTTGTTCAACTTATTGTCCAGACCTAAAAATTTTGCATTATTCTGTATTCTGTATTTCTATATTTTTCAAATTATTTATTACTTTTTCCTCTATCACAGACTCCTATTCTATTAAACTCAACCAAGACTGTTTTCTTTGGTTCCAATTCCAGGCCTATATCAAATAGCCTCTTTGAAAGTTCTTCAGCAGCTCTTCCGATTGTTTTTCTATTTCCTTCTCTATTGCTACTCGTGATACATATCGCTACGTAATCTGCAAACTGAACTGTCTGCACATTATTTCCTAGATTATTTGTAATATTTTCCGTATAGATTGCATACAGCACTGGACTCAGTACCGCTCCCTGAGGTAAGCCCTTATGTACTTCTCTTTCCACAATCTCTTCTCACGTAACTATAAATTGTGTATGTCTTACTCTGCTCTAATGGCATATAAATTCTATTATACCAGCCGGACATTTCATTTTAATCATTTTTTTCTATTAAAATATTCAAGTTTACATTATCATATGCCGATGACATCTACAAATAGGGCCATAGTATATTCTCCTCTGTGAAATCCATTCTTGATATCCGTAGTTATTTGAACTAAGTTCTTTGCACATAATTTACCTCTTCTGAAACATTTTGATCCTTGGTTAATATTCCATTCTTTTCTGCCCATCATATCAATCTCTCATTAACCATTCTTTCCATGACCTTGCATGCACAGGAAGCCAGTGATATCGGTCTAACTTTTTCTTGACCAGGCTTATCTATGAAACATATTCGATATTCCTGCCAACTTATCGGTATTATACTTGTTAGCCAAATCTGATTGTAAATGTCTAGTATCATCATTTGTATTTCTTCCGGTAATAGTTTAATCATATTGTACTCTATATCATCTCTCCCAGGGGATGTATTCCTTTTAATCATTGCTATTGGTCTTTTCTATTCTGCAATCATGTCCTATTAAATTGTCCCTGATTTCTCTTAGTATCTTTGAATTCCTTTGGTGGATTATCTATCAAAGAAGGGGCTAGATTATCTATCATTTTCTTTATGCATTCTTCTCTATTTCGTTCATTTATTCCATTCTATTTTCGCTTTACAATTCTTAAATATTCCATAATAGTATTCCACACATATGTCATGTTGATATGTTTATTAATAGATTTACAAAATTCCTCGAAAACTTTCTTTTTTTTAACTCTTATTGTCTTTCTAGCATAGCTCTATATTTTTTATATTCTATGAAAGCATGTGTTATCTGTTCTTTCATGAACCTTCTTTGTGCTTCTTTCTATTCTTAATAGCTTCCTCGCATTCTTGATCCCATCATTTGACCGGGTTGTCCTTTTTATTTTCTCATTTCAGTTGATCTTTTTCTCCTATGATTTTTCTCTTAGGGATAACATTATCTATGACTTTTTTAATAATTTTAATTTAATAATTTCACATATTTTCTCATACATTTTCAAAATTCTTCCTTTTTCTTTCATTTGTATTTTCTCGTTTTTTTCCATATTCCAAATTTGTAGAACTTCCTGTCCATAGTCTTCCCACCTTGTTTTTCTTGTTAACAATCTATTTGTTTTTCTTCTATATTTCCTAACTTCGATATCCATTTGTAACACTATTGGGAAATAGTCCGACTCCCATGTATCCTTGATTTGATAATATTTCATCCGATCCCTTCCTTCGCTTGGTCCCAATATAAGATCCAAGTTGCTCGATCTTTGTCCTAATAATCCCATTCTAGTCATAGTAGCTTCGTTGTAGCAAATCAGATCATTCTTGTCCATCATTTCTGCCAACTTTTCTTCATTCACATCCGTGTCTTCGCAATTCCATAGCGTATTATGGGCATTAAAATCTCCTACAAAAAGTGTATCCAATCTATTCGGAATAGTCTTCAAAATCTTTGACCATAGTCTCTATCCAGGCTTTCGATACACTGCTACTAAATTGATTCTGTGTAAAACATTCTTCAGAGTTATGCCTATCCTGTCTATGGACTTATGTTTCTTTATTATTATCTTATGTTTCTTATTACTTTATTATTAACTTATGTTTCTTATTATTATTTCTTTCTCGAGCTGTAATATCTCAAAATCAATTCTATCATGGACAATAAATGCAATTCCTCCATTATTTCCTTTTACTTCAGTCTTATGTATTTTAAACCCTATAAAATAAACTGTTGTGTACTTGATGGATTTAAGCTCAGTCAATACTATTATATCGTAATCTTTTATTCTCTTAGCCAATTCCTCCTTTTTGTTAGAAAAACCTCTACAGTTCCACAATAATAAAGACAGTGGGGCCATAATGTGTGAAATAAAATAAAATAAAAATATGCTATCGTGTTTACTATGGCTAATCATTATATTGATACTTTTAAATAAACATTAATTAGTTTGGCTAAGGCAATTGATCTACTAATACTTAATACAAACTGTGCGGAATTGAAACGCCGTTCGCTGGAACGACTCTCGACTGAGGATCCGATGAGTGATAGAATGACGAGAATTCTTGAGACAAATCACATTAATTTAATAAGTCAATTGTTGCCAGTGAAATGTACAGAATATAGAGTCTGACGATGGCGTATACGTTGATAAAATAGAACAGATGTTCGCTAGGCAGATTGCACGCACAGGTTGAATAATATGGAAAGGAGGTTTAGGTTTCCACTGATTAGAATCGTAATATCTTATTATTATGTTTATTATGGCCAATATTACATGTGTATTTGCGTTAGTGTTCTCTAGTAAATGAATTTTTCTTTGGTATTATTGTGACTCCGAAGAGCCTGTGATCTCTGTCGGAGATCACTCGGAGGAGTCAGTTCCGAAAAACTCCTTCAGAGCTCGGGTCTCTTAGTCCCTGCATTTCCTTTTCCTTTTCCTACTAGGCGTCCGTGGGCAAGATGTTGGTGTCACGGAATCGTCTGATGTCGGTATCGGCCGTGGCGGAGTTGCAGGCCGAGTTGGCGAAGGAGGCCGTGAACTTGTCTGAGTGGCCGCGTCGTTCGTTGGTGGCTTATGGAAACAGGTGCATAGCCACGGATTCATCTGGTTTTCGTCCCCGTACATAGTGCATAGAAACTCTATGGATATGAGTCTCCATGATAGGAAGGAGACACCCAGGCGAGCTTCTCCAGGTCGCTGAGGTGATGATCGCGACTGTTGATAGAGACCTTTATTGCCTCGATGTTTCCGTGGCAGAATAACTACCATGGAAGGTTATTAACGTGGCTCTGAGAAGAATCGTTGGTGCAGAGGCCCGGAGAGCACACTCTGTGATAGTGTACAGAGGCCTGGAGAGCACATTCTGTGATAGTGTACAGAGGCCCGGAAAGCACACTCTGTGATAATGTACAGAGGCTCGGAGAACACACTCTGTACCGTACAAAAGCTGTTACGTTGGCTCTGAAAAGAACCGTTTGTCTTCTCCAAGAGGCCCAGGAAGCACACCTTTGTCTTCTCAGAGACCCAGGGAGCGCGAAAAGTCCGAGAAGTGAAAAGCGTGCTGAGGGCTTGATTTCATGCCCTTTATATATTGCTCGTGACCTAATCTTAGTTACGAGAAAATGCTTATCTTCCTGCTCCGCAGCGGTAGCGCAGCGCACTATGGTGCTTATACTGGGTGTGCGCTTGTGGCGTATCGCTAGGCGTACCGCCACAATAGTTCGCACGAATTGCGCGGTCACGTAATTGGAGAATGTCCGCAGCGTGATAAGAGAATGGTCGCAAGCTCTTTCACCTTGATCGAATTTAGCGAATGACGACGTGCTGCTTCGTCAAGCTGAGATACGCACACTTGTCACTGAGAATTCGCTCTTTGGGAATCTCGATGTGACGAGAGAGAATGTGAACTAGGGATTCGCCACGATTCAAAATGCTTCGCTGAAAAGTCTCTCGCAACGACGATTTACGTAACGTTATTATGAGACAAATGATATGACAAGTCTAACTTACGACACGAGCTGAACTTATGAGTACAAAAGCGAAGAGAACGACAAGAGTACTGACTTGACAACACGAGCGCGGTATATTTTCCAGTAGCAAGGATTATAATCGACTCTCAGAGAATTTTGAGTAACGAGGGTTTTTTGAGAAGCTTGCGAGATCATCCGATCAATTTCGTCCTATCAGCGATTGACACGACGAATCATGTGATTTTCGGCCAATCGATAGCACACACATACGTTTCGTCGATTGCGAAACAACGCCGCCCTTGAAGGATGGCTAATAAGCATAATTACTTCCACGTGATAGGTATCGATAGGACTACCTGACGCCATCGATCGGATGATTTAGGATGCAATCGATCGCCGCGCAATCGATCGCTGCGGATCGTTACGTGCGCTTGTCGTGTTCCGCGCTTCGCTTTCAGGCGCGATTTATTTCTAGTAATTTCGAACACAAACAATAAAATAAAATAAAATAAACATTGTAACGATACGTTTCTGCGCGGTCAATCTACGGTACGGATACGGGACGTGAGCTCGGAGATGCTCGTCAGACGCCGGGTTCGGGAAAGAATCGCAGTTGCCTGGTTTTAATTGCTCGAAATAGTTGGATTTATTATTATCAACATAGACGACGTCTCGTCTCTTTCAGCGCAGCCATTCGTGTGTGTGTTTCGCTTGCCGCTTTGTGATATTCGTAGCGCGATTGAATCGCGAATGCGAAGGATGGATAGATCATGTGTCGGTCGTATGCACAGTGCGCTGCTAGGCAACCGGGCCCGCGTTATTGTCGAGCGATCGGACGCACGAGTTGCTAGGTAACGGTTGACGCTTGCGGTGACACGTGCTTTGCGTATATCGCCGGAAAGTCCGAGAACGCTCCGACTTTCGAATATGCAGGAATATAGAAATATCGCGAGCGCCCGATATTTCGTGGGAAAGGTATAAGAATATCGCGAGCGCCCGATATTCCATGGAAAGTCCGAGAATGCTCCAACTTTCCGAGCGGGAAGGAAGCGAGAATATCGCGAGCGCCCAATATTTCGTAGAAAATCCGAGAATACTCCGACTTTCCGAGCAGGAAGGAGATGAGAATATCGCGAGCGTCCGATATTTCGTAGGAGACAAGTCCGAGAGCACTCCGACTTTGTTGGATGAGAAAGAAACGAGAATACCGAGAACGCCCCGTATTTCGTGGGAGAAAAATTCGAGAACACTCCGATTTTTTGCGAAAGGAAAGAATGAGAATACTGAGACCGCTCGGTATTCGTCACGAGAATCTTCTCGCGCTTGTTCAGGTCGGATCGGTGTTTTTTGGAAGCGGACGGGTCGGATGAACGGACAGATCTGGATATTTTACAACAAATTCGCCGGGTATTTATACCTACTTTTGTACTACGTGTCGACGTAATTTGTTAAGAGCTGTCAAGCAAAACAGCTGATTGATCACGTCGACGCGTGACAGATAAGAAGCGCGCGTGTGTCATTCGGTTGCGATCGGGCAGCTCCGGATGATGTGAACCGCATAGCGCGCGCTAGTAACGAAGCATCTGAAAATGCTCTGTTACATCATTACTTTTATTCATTATATGATTCTAAGATATATTCCTAAATTGAATTAATTCTAAAAAAATAAACAAAAACGGAAGAACCAAGTAATATATTGTAAAACAAAAATAAACTATATAAAACATAAAATATACTTAATTATGTGCATAATCAAATGTTACGTCGTGACGACTGCACGATCCTTCTTTTTCGGGTATCAGTTATTAGAATTTAATTAAGCGGATAAACGAGAGACACATGTCCTGTTACTCTGTTAGATCGCGACGGTTACGCAACTGATCTCTTCCGAGGATCGGTTACTAGAATTTGGCTAAGTGGATAATTCCTATCATTCTAATTGCGGAAGAACAACATGTGTACAGATATTTTCCTCAACGAAATCATATATATATATATATATAGTGCCCTTAAAGGCACGGAGCGCGCACTGCTACTTCCTTTTTTCACGCGGTCAGAACAGTTTCAGTCCGTCAGTTGTTAGTAATCCAATCAGTCAGTGTCAGTCGAAATAAATCAATAATTTCACTAAGTACAAGTGATCAAGTTTCCTGGCGATACCGCTTCCATCTTCATCATCTCGTAAGTCTCAAGTCTCCGGCATTCCAGAGTAACAGTAAGTTCGACTACACGTAGTAAAATTCTTTAATAATAGTTTTTGGGTTTCTTCTTCTAATATTTTCTCATTTCTCCCTTACATTCTTTCTATCCTCTGCCATTCTCCTTACACATCTACTCCCTTTTTATTTTTCTTTTCTCTTTCTTTCTTTGCTTGGGCCGTCGGATCTCTCGGGCTCCCTATGCGTTGCGGAGCACTCAGCAGGTTCATGGTCGCCGAATAATTCGGCAAAATCTGCTTCTTCTCTGTTGGCTTCGGCCGTCGAACCTCACTGACTCCCTATGCGTTGTGGAACACTCAGCAGGTTCACCGAATAATTCGGGAAATCTATTCTTTTCTTTCTCTCCCCTTTTACAATTTTCTCTTTCCCTTCTTGATTTCTCTCCTCTATCGGATCTCTCGGTTTCCTGAAATATTTCAGAGCCTTAAGGTTTACGACCAATGACATTTCCTTCATATTCCAAATCCATTTCTTCTAGTGAAATCTGCATCATCCTTTCTTTCCGACGGAGACGGAGATGGAGGCGAGCCCTGAAGAGGCTTCATCCGTGTTATCGTCGCAACAAGCGAGCTCGTCAATCAGCCAACTACCCCTCGCCTAGGACATCTGAGGTTTTTACACATGCTGAAGAAACCACGAGTTGTTCCAGCAGGAGACCCTATTATTTGTGCATATCTTCTCCGTCCTATTCCCCGATTAGACCATCCGAATCTGAGTCACCCCCAGATTTCAGCGCACTCTTCCCAGAGCGCCATGACACTAATTTCCAGATATATTCAGATTTCCGCACCAAGAAATCTTTGGACGAGTTCTGCGAACTCCGGACTCCTTCCCCTCCTCTCCTAGACCTCACCATCAGAAATTCGACCTCCTCTTCGAAACAACCACATACACATAACTAAATATAGATTTAAATAGATTAACAACGTAGGATAAAAATATCAAATATAGATTAAATATACTAAACCATGTAAGACAAGAATAATTAGAATGTAGACAAACATACAAATATAAGTAGGATAACAAAGGGGGGCCGAGGCCCCCCAGGGGCGTGGGGGGGGTTCGGGGGGTGAGAGGGGAAATCGTAGGATCCTAAGGGGGCCTCGGACCCCCTTTCAGTCGGTAAGATGCTCCTTCAATCGGTAAGACGATTCTCTTTCTTTAGAGGGTTCGTATCCGAGGAGGGAGAAGGTGGATCCCTCTGGCGGTCGTCGTGACAGGTTTGTCGGTAAGGCGGTCGCGGGGGTTTCCCCGGGTCGGTTTCCCGTTCTCGACGCCGCCCTAGCGTTTTTATTCTAGCGTTTGTTTCGGGGCGCGTTCTCGACGCCGCCCTAGCGTTTGTTTTTTTTTTCGGGCGCGTCCTAATGTTTTTTTCCCGCTAGGTAACCCCGGGCGCGTCATCGACGCCGCCTTAGTGTTTTTTTTTCGAGCTCGCGTAGCTGTGGGTGCGTTACGTCGTCCTAGCATTTTTTTTTTTCGCGCGGTCTAGCGCTTTTCGCGCAGCCTTGGGCGCGTTCTCAACGCCGCCCTAACGTTTTTCCGCGCGGTCTAGCGCTTTTCGCGCAGCCAGCGCTTTTCGCGCAGCCTTGGGCGCGTTCTCGACGCCGCCCTAACGTTTTCCGCGCGGTCTAGCGCTTTCGCGCAGCCTTGGGCGCGAACGTCGCGATTAGTCGCGTCGTGCCGCCCTAACGTTTTCCGCGCGGTCTAGCGCTTTCGCGCAGCCTTGGGCGCGAACGTCGCGATTCGTCGCGCCGTCGAGGCGACTCGCGTTGTTGACAGGATGTTGCGTCGCGTCGTCGAGGCGACTCGCGTTGTTGACAGGATGTTGCGATTTGTCGGCTTTTCATAACGTCGCGATTAGGCGCGTCGTCGAGGCCGTGGTCTAGCGCTTTTCGCGCAGCCTTGGGCGCGAACGTCGCGATTAGTCGCGTCGTGCCGCCCTAACGTTTTCCGCGCGGTCTAGCGCTTTCGCGCAGCCTTGGGCGCGAACGTCGCGATTAGTCGCGCCGTCGAGGCGACTCGCGTTGTTGACAGGATGTTGCGTCGCGTCGTCGAGGCGACTCGCGTTGTTGACAGGATGTTGCGATTTGTCGGCTTTTCATAACGTCGCGATTAGGCGCGTCTCGCGTCGTTTTCCGCGGGGCCTAGCGCGTCCTGTTTCGCGGGATGTCGCGGTTTGTTATATCGTCTTAGACATGTTTTTACGTCTAGGTGATTATGAGGATATATCATGTATGCCCGCTTATCCTGTTTTGTAGAATGTTGTGGTTTGACTCGTTGTCGTCGAGGCGATTTTCTGAGCGATATTTGTTGCCTTGTGTTTACGATGGCGAGAACCGTTAAAGTGGTGAATCGGTGCCAGTATGTAAGACACGAATGATCGACGACGATGAGATGTGTTAGTGTCATTCGCTGGAAGATTTAACATCCTCTCCATTGCGAAATGTCACGGCGTATCTATCGGTCAATGTGACGGACTACGTTGTGAGAGGACAATACGCACCGATTTCCAATCAATTAAAGAGGCGCGGTTGTCGAGTTCCGCCTCAATGTGAGATTTCGCCTAAAAAGATAATAGAGGCGTGCGTATGTCATCATTATCGAGGGATGGCATATAATCTGTTATTGGAGGTACTCTACGAAAAGAAGAAGCCGATCGAGATTAGTAGGCGACAGGAGTACATGGTGAATTTTAACGAAAGCGGTTATTACGATGTGTTTAATGATAACGATGACGACGAGATGTTTTTTTGCGCTCATCGTAAGTATGGGAGGAAAAGCGGTGTCGTTTCGTCAGCCGCGTACGAGGAGGAGAGAAAAAGAAGAGAGCGCGTTGGCAACAATTGGCGCAACTAAGTGTGCGCGCATGTAAGTATGTATTATAATCGTAATATAAATATGGATTGTATATATGTATGAGAGAATAAGATTAACCGCGAGAGAGAAACGAAGTTTTTTCCTCGTTTGTTTGCGGCCTATCGCGGAGCTGAGAGGCGGATCGACGATGCGTTGGGAATTTTCAATTAGTGGTGGTACCGAGGATGACGTTATATTATTGAGAACGTATGAGTAACGAGAGGTGGAGACCGCGCGAGGGGGAAATTGTCGCACGAGTACTAATATTGAGAGATTTAAATGTGTAATATCAAGGACAACGGTATTGGGAATGTATGAGAGAGATGGAGGTTGTTCGAGGAGGGGGAATTGTCGTAAGAGTATTAATGATGAGAGAATATTTTATTACTCTATTGTTATTATTTTATTATTCAATTGTTATTATTTTATTATTCTATTGTTATTATTTTATTACTCTATTGTTGTATTATTGTATCAGGCATATAAAAACAGGAAAGAGCTATTTGTAGCGGAAAGACATGCATTTTGATTATGTAAGATATCACTTCGACGCTGTCTCGGGGGTATATATTTAGTCGTGAGAGGCACTTTTTTTCTCTCATTGTTAGGAACGTATATGGAAACAGTCGCATCTAACGGTGGTTCGTCTTCGAGCGAGAGCGAGAGCGACGAATCGTTTTTACGCGCGTTCGATCGTAATTTGACGTATCGCGATTCCGATGACGATCGTTGCGAGTTGCTTATTGAGAGTGACGACAGTTTAGAGTGTCACGAGACTATTGCGCCCGGTAATGACAAGGAGTGGATCGTGACGAGAGAAAATGTTCGCTGGAATGTGGCTACGTATCACTTGCGACGGGAGATCGGTACGAAGAGTTCGCGAGAGAAACTGTGGATCGGAACGTTGCTCGCTCTGAGCGATAGAGCGGTAATCTACGAGAGAACAGCGAGAGAGAAAAAAATTCGAGACGTTAAATTCGTCGTTCCTACGGACAATTGGGGTAACACAGTGTGGGAAGTTGCGACATGAAAAAAAGTTGCGATCTTCTCGAACGCGCGGCGGGAATTGAAGGGGTGTGCGCCTATCGTATTTGGGAACAGGAGTGTATCGAGTGTCTCCAGATCTTGAGAGAAAGATGTGAGAATAGAGTCGATCCTACGGTTACCGGAACGATAAATTCTTTAATCTCTCGAATAGCGCAATTGGAGGGTGCGAGATTCGCTTTGAGTAGACGTTTTAGTCACTTGGGTGCAGGATACGACGGTTCGAAGGGATTCGAATGGGTGGATATCGAGACGGCTTTCGCGAATCGTGTACGAACGGGTGCTGTGGTAAATATCGAGTACATCGAACCTCGACGGTTTCTTGAGGACGCGAGGGCTACGGTGCTCGAGCGAGTGCAAGTCGATCTTGATATGCACGTGTGTTTAAAGATCAACACCGTGTTTCACGGGGAGTTTGTCGCAAATGATAAAAGTGCCGTTAAGAGCATTCGTACGAAGAATTGTCAACTATTCGGTATGTCCGATCTACGAGAATGGTATGACGAGAACGTTATGAATGTTGTTCTGACGTCGCTAGAAGAATTTCAGGAACGTGATAGCGGTTGGGCGTTATTTCGAATATTAAATTTGATGATTAATATAAATAAGTGTAATCTTATGCACGCTGGATGTTGGACGTTACTTCCTCCGAAGATAAAATATAAAAGAGCCGTGATTAATGTACGTTCACACGATAATGCGTGTTTCGCGTGGGCGGTGATGGCCGCTCTATATCCCGTTGATATGCACCCGGATAGATCGTCGTCGTATCCTCACTATTCGTTAGTGCTAAATTTCGATGGTATTGATTTTCCTATGACACTACGAAATATCGCTAGATTCGAACGTCTCAATGATTTGTCTATTAACGTATTTGCTATTCGAGAGAAAACGGGGAGAAACGATATCACGATCGTTCCTTTGTCGCATACGGAAAACAAAAAATCTACGCACGTGAATTTGCTCTATTTGTCGAACGGTGCGGCGATAATGTCGGTCATTTCGTATGGATAAAGCACTTGTCTCGACTGTTAACGTCGCAAATAAATAAGCATAAGGAAAAAAAATACATATGCGATCGGTAAGCGTAAGAGAGATTATTCTCGTTGTGAGATAAATTTTGTATTAATTATATATTGTATTTTTCAGATGTCTACATTATTTTTATTCAAATGAGAAATTGGTCGCGCATAGCATCGAGTGCGGAAAAGCGAACGATTGTGCTGTTATTCTTCCGAGCGAGGACAATAAGTTGCTCTCGTTTCACAATCACGACAGAAAGGAGAGACTACGATTCGTCGTGTATGCAGATCTGGAGTGTGTCCTAGAAAAGGGAAATCAACGATTCAGTGGAAGTCTCGACAATAGATTCGCCTATCAACACCACAAGGCGTTTAGCGTAGGATATTATTTGCATAGCACGTACGACGGAATCGTTTCCGCGTATAGATTTCGCCGAGGCGACGATTGCGTCTCGTGGTTCGTCGAGGAGCTGCGCGCTCTCGCGTGTCGCGTGAAGAAGATTCTGTGCGCTAGCGTACCGATGTCGGAGCTCACGTCGAACGAATGGAACGCTTTTCAAAAGGCGACAAATTGTCACGTGTGCGGAAAGAGCTTTGAGTCGTACGATATTCGTGTGCGTGATCACTGTCATCTTACCGGACGATATAGAGGACCCGCGCACGCGAGTTGTAATTTGAATTATCAGAATGCGTTTGTTATTCCTGTTTTTTTTCATAATCTATCCGGTTATGATGCACACTTCATTATTAAGGATATAGCGAACGCTTTTGAGGGTAGAGTCGATTTGTTACCGTTGACTAAGGAAAATTACATCGCGTTTTCGAAAATTGTCAACGATTCGACGTACGGAAAATGGAAGACTTGTGTTAAGCTACGTTTCGTGGATTCGTTTAAGTTTCTTAATACTAGTTTAGAAAAAGTAGTTTCGTATCTAGATCGAGAAAAATTGAGGATCTCGCGATTCGAATTTTCTGATTTAATTGCGGAGGATTTCGAGTTGCTCACGCGCAAGGGCGTATTTCCTTATGAGTATATTGATAGCGTTGATAAACTGTTAGTAACCGAATTACCGCCGATTGAAGCTTTTTACAGTTCTTTAATTGGTGAAACTGTGAGTGTTAGTGATTATGAACATGCGCAAAGAATATGGGAACGTTTTCATGTGAAAACTCTCGGCGAATACAGCGATCTATATTTGAAAACGGATGTGCTTCTCTTGGCGGATGTCTTTGAAAATTTTCGAGATACTTGTATGGAAAGTTACAATTTGGATCCAGCGCATTATTTCATATTACCAGGATATACGTGGGACGCTATGTTGAAATATACGAACGTTCGATTCGATCTGCTCACTGATATTGATATGGTGATGTTCGTAGAGCGCGGTATACGCGGCGGGTTAAGCCAATGCTCGAATAGATACGCGCGAGTTAATAATCAATATGAATCATCATATGATTCGTCTCAACCGTCGTCGTATCTTATGTATTACGATGTGAACAATCTCTACGGTTGGGCTATGTGCGAACCATTACCGTATGCGGAATTTCGTTGGGTCGAGAATGTCGAGGGTTTCGATATTATGTCCGTGCCATCTGACTCCGATATTGGTTATATTCTAGAAGTCGATCTCGAATATCCGCGACATCTTCACGACGATCACGCGGATCTTCCGTTTTGCCCGACGCGCGAGAGACCACCGGGAAATCGAAACGAAAAGCTACTCGCCACGCTCTACGACAAGTCGCGTTACGTGACGTATTATCGTAATCTTCAGCAGTGCGTGCGACACGGTTTATGCGTGAC
Organism: Pogonomyrmex barbatus; assembly: GCF_055798465.1. Taxonomy (NCBI): domain Eukaryota; kingdom Metazoa; phylum Arthropoda; class Insecta; order Hymenoptera; family Formicidae; genus Pogonomyrmex; species Pogonomyrmex barbatus. The sequence continues at coordinate 4,747,103 of NW_028297138.1, forward strand.
AAAGATCTATCGCGCGTTGCAATTCGCGCAGTCTCCTTGGTTGCGCGCGTATATCGAGCTCAATACGGAACGGAGAACTCGCGCGAGCAATGAGTTCGAGAGAAATCTGTATAAGCTGATGAACAACGCGGTTTTCGGTAAAACAATGGAGAACGTACGTAATTACGTAGACGTGAGACTCGTGACGCGTTGGGATGGAAGATATGGCGCAGAAGCGCTGATCGCGAAACCGAATTTTCATAGTAGGAGCGTTTTCGACGAGAATCTTATGGCTATCGAGTTACGCAAACTCGAGGTTCAATTTAACAAACCAATCTACGTCGGTATGTGTATTCTAGAAATATCTAAGATGCGATTATACGATTTTCATTACGATTATATGATACCGCTTTATCGCTCTAAATGCAAAATTATGTACACGGATACCGATAATTTGATATATTTTCTGGAATGTCAAAATGTTTATGAGAATATGAAGCGAGATATCGTGAGATTTGATACTAGCGATTATTCCGACAACAACGCGTACGATATACCGCGCGCGAATAAAAAGGTTCTTGGTTTGATGAAAGATGAGAACAACGGAGCGATAATGACGGAGTTCATAGGACTCAGGGCGAAGATGTATGCTCTGAGAGTTTTGGGAAAGAGCGATACGAAGAGAATAAAGGGCGTTAGGAGGAATACCGTCGCGAAAACGATAACGTTCGAGGATTTCGCGTGTTGCTTGAACGAATCTTTGCAGCAATCGAGACGTCAGGCGTGCATACGCTCGATGTTGCACGAGGTTTACACCGTGTCCGAATTAAAGCTAGTTTTGAGTCCTTACGACGACAAGCGATACTTAATACCTGGCTCCACTAATACATTACCGTGGGGTCATTATAAGATACCGTTATAATAAGTAAACTTTGTACTAATATAGAATAAGTGATACTGTACATTCTTTATTTATTATAATACAGCTGTTTTGTGAATCCAAGAGTTATGTGTATTGTCCATTCCTAACCATTTGACAAAAACTTTATCGTCCTTTCTACGTAATACTTTCTCAACGAGATAGATATCAGGATTGGAAACTCGTAGTAACTCGTGTTCGTAAAACCCTCCGGCTATTGGTTCCTTACGATAGTCTTTTAGCAGATACGTCACAGGATTCGTGTGTTGCACCTTAGCGATTCGAAAAATCTCAGTCGTCCAGTTAGGCGTATATCCTTTTTCGAAAATCGTTTTGAACTTGCTAACGCGTACCGGATCGTTCACCTTGAATTTTGCGGGGGCTGAAATCTTCAAGTGACTGTATACCGTGGAGAGAAGTCTCTTGGCAATGGTTGGAGTTACATCCGCCGGTCGCATTCCGATCGTTCGATGCGTGCGATTGTTATACTCCGAGATTAAACGCGGTAGAGCATCGAGCCATCTGTACGATCCGTTTAGCGTAAAGAGTTTCCACATGTTGTTCTTGAGCGTGCGATTAAATCGCTCCACAACCGCCGCTTTCATTACCGAGTACGTTGAGTAATGGCGTATATCGTATCTGTCAGTAATCGCTTTTACGGAGGCGTTGTAGAACTCCTTGCCCTTGTCCGTTTGTAGATTTCGCGGATATCGAGCGTCGTCGCGAAATATCTTAGATAACGCCGCGGCTACCTCGCTTCCGCTCTTGCTTTTCAGCGGCACAGTCCACGCGTATTTGCTCAACACATCGATAACCGTCATCACATAATTGTAGCCTTTGTTTTGTCGCGCGTACGGACGCATCTCAACGACATCGGCTTGCCACAGATCGTCGTAATCGCGCACTATGATTCGACGACGCGGAAAATTTCTTCGCGCCGGCTTGTGAAGCTCGTCGACGAGTCTTCTCTTCTCGATGCTCATCGTTGATTTTTTTACGAGGAGGCGCGATTCGCGTTTGTTTTATTCGTGCGTATTCGCTCCTGTTCCTCGTTCCAAATGTTAATCGTGTGTTTCATAATATTTGGAATATCCGTTTTTAGTGTGCTTAGTAATTCGTTTATTGTTTCTCTAGTCACTATTTTATCCACGTTCAACGAGGCCAGCGTCCTGTCCAGTGTCTCTCTCGTTATCGTATTATTCGTTAGCTCTCTCGTGATTCTCGTCAGATCTGTCACGCTACGCGCGAGGTTCTCCACGTTCGTCGATATTTTCTCGCGGCTCTTCGACGATGCGTCGAACTCGTTTCGCACGGATTTCTCTAACTTATGCAGTGATTCCTCTAGGATCTGTGTTCGTTTCTCCTGAACGTCGCTGATCGTCTCGACGGTCTTTCGAATCTCGCTCGAGTCTCTAGTTTGCACTTTGTCCTGTTTTTCCTCCATTCGTCCTAATTCACGTTGAAACATGAGCAGATCTTTAAGTCGTTGAGTGTTCCGTTTATCGAGTAGTTGTTTCGTTTCTCTTATTCGTTTATCGAGATCGACGAACAAAGCTTCCCTCCTTTCCTCGATCTGTCGCAGTGATTCCTCTAGATTTCGCGTTCGTTTCTCTTGAGTGTCACGGAGCGTCTCAATGATTCCTCGGATCTCGCTCAGATCTCTCTCTCGCGATTCGTCCCGTTTTTCGAGCTCCTGTTCCACTGTGTCTCTCGTCTTCTCTATTCGTTTGTCGTGATCAACGAGCGAGGCTTCGCTCTTCTTCTCGAGATGCCGCAGAATGTCCACCTCGGTTTTTACGTCGTAATACTGCAAGAGAATATTTCGAATTCGCTTGTTCATATCTTCTAGCTGTGTTTTCGTAGTTCGTTCGTTAGAACTTTCGATTCCTCGCTCCTTACGCGAAGCGCTTCGTCGACATAACCTTTGGTTGTCGCGTCGGTATCATCGATCGGTGTATCCAAATGGCGTATCTTATGTCTGTTGACGTCATAGTCGTTCGGAATCTTATGTCTGTTGACGTCATAGTCGTTCGGATTAAGGCAGAGCGCGCTGCGACGCACGTACGCCTGCAGGGATTCGATCGTCGAATGATCGTTAATGCCGCGTTGCTTCTCCAGAGATTTCCCGAATTTATTCACGGACATCATGCTCTCGCGGGTGACGAATCTACCGCGCGTGATAATCTGCTCGTAATCTCGGCGTAATCTCTGCATATCGTATTTGAGAAACAATCTGGCTACGCGCGTCATAGATTCCTCCAAGTCATCGATCGATTTAACCGTGCTCTCATTCATCTTCGACAATAAAGTTCGAGTGTTTGTCGAGAATTCGCTCGTCTCGGAGATTTTCGTTTCCGCGTCTCGAAATGCGCTGTCCACGTAACTTTTACTCGCGGCGTCGGTATCGGTTCTAGGTGTAGCTAAACGCCGTATAATTTTGTCTCTAGCGTCGTAGTAATCGTCACTTAGACAGAGAGCGTTATTACGTATATAGCGACGTAAGGAATCGATCGACGGTCGCGAGCGTACCCTGTCACCTCCGCCGAACGACTCCAGCGGTCTTCCGAACTTGTTCACCAACATAACGGGAATACCGGTCGCCACCAGTGCGCGCCACGTTTTATTCGATCGCGTCGATCTCGCGAAGTTCCTCGAGTATCGATAGAATCTCATTGTCATGAGCGTCGTTGCCAGCTCGTCTAGAGGCATCGAGCAATCGAAGACGATCGACTAGTTCGTTGGGATCGTCCCAATGGACGTACTCGATTCCTTTGTTTCTCACCCGCATAGTAGATGGAATAGAGTCGATCTCTTTTTTTCTCGCTTTACTAATACCAGCACCACTTTTATCCTTATCGAGCAATAATGGCGCGATGATATGTTTGTACTTGAAACCTTTGTTTCCTAGAATAGGCATAAGCGCATTGTGGCCACGTCGATGGGCGTTTGTAATTAACAGTATACTCTTGTACATTTGCTTGTCGTTTTCCGTGTACACAGCGTCGTCGGAAAGTCTCTTGAAGATCAACTCGTACAAGCCCGGGCTACCCGGATATCGCGTGTCGCCCACGATCACGCTGTCATCGGCGGTCACGTCGAATCGCCTATCGCCAAGCATCGAGCCGTCTAAATCGAAGTACACTCCGTAAACGTAATCGATCTCGCTCTGTTTGTCCCCGCTTAGAAGCGCACCCATATATTTGCGACCTAATGGTCCCCATTGTGCGTTCGATATTGATTCTTCCGATTCATTTCTAGTCGCGGGACTCACCGTCGCGATCAAGGGCGATCTCGTCGAGAGGCGTCTTCTCGTCGATCTAGACGATGGCTCATCGTCGTCGTCGGTTTCGCGTTTTCTCTTAGCACCGATGAACGCGATCGGATCGATTCCCTCGTCTCGCGTAGTATTCTCGGCAATTCGTTTCAACGGCTGAACGATCGGCTTGAGTCGTCTCTCCAGCGCGATCTCCTCTTCTATCTCACCGGTCTTTAACTCTCTGTACTTTTTACGTATAGAGTTCTGAGTCTTCGCGATCTCTCGCGCCGTTTTTTCCAACCGAGCGACATTTGTACCAGCCGCAGCGTCAACGTCCATTTTCGTAGCACAACTGATCGCTTTACACCACGGCGAAATCGTTAAATCCTCGTCTATATCTACCATTTCTTAACGCGCTGTCTTTATCGATGACTACGAAACCATATTTGCGTTTCCAACACGCGCGACATAAGGCGTAAAAATTCTCATACGACATATCCGTGTTCACATGCTCGTTGTAAACGTGCTTTAGGTTAGTGCCATCCTGTTTAAACAGAATTAAAAAATTCGCGTTGTCGCGTATCAAGTGTTTTGGAATTTTAGCATATGTCTGACAAAGATAGAAACAATCGATGCTCGAGTGTCGACCCATGGCAAAATATTCCCTGATCACATTCTGCTTGTCACAGGCCACGTCGTCGAACACGAATATCGAATCGGGAAGCGCCTCGCTCGGCGGCACGACGTCGCTATTGTTTGAGAACGCGTGATAACCAATCTCGTCCATCGACTCGAGTAGTTCCGCCAGATATCGATATTTTGGTTGTTGCAGAGATTTCGAGTAGACGTACACATTCTCAAAGCGTGCGCCATGCGGACTTTCGAACATGCTTATCAACACGTTCGTTTTACCGCAATTGGAGGGGCCGCAAATGATGCAACGTATCGTGTTCGGTAGTAGAAGGCCGTGTCTGCGCGCCCTCCCGATCGCGTCGCCCGAGATTCGTCGAGCCTTACGATCGAGATTGAGCACTCCTATAGCTGGCGACCGTCGAACGAATCGCATTTACTCGCGCTCGCTTCGAGAAGACGCGACCGATAATTTCTCCACTTATACTCGACGGCGATTCGATCGCGCACAGTGATCGGAATGTTTCCTCTATTAACGGACAAACGCGATATTCTCAATCTATCCGCTCAACAGTTGCAACTTATTCCGAAGTTCGTTCTCGTGCGTGATTTCGATAGATACGTGGAGCTACTGTGGGACAAGTTACCCGATTATCTCAGAGCGGATCCCGAGGTACAACGTTGTCGCGTGTGTCTGGAACATTATAATCGTCCGTGGCAACAATCGCATATAGACGGTCCTGCACCTCTTATTAAAAATTGTAACGAATGTTTAGCGGCGTGGGATTACTCAATGCGGCGATAAACGCGCTTCCCTTCGAACTACATATTCCCGGGTATCAATTTTGTGGGCCCGGCACCCATCTCGCGAAACGATTGGCGCGCGGCGATCGAGGCGTAAATCCGTTGGATGCGGCGTGCCGCGAGCACGATATCGCCTATTCGCGAAATAAGAAACTCGCCGATCGCCACGACGCCGATCGAGCTCTCGCTGAGAAAGCGCGCGAACGTATAACAGCCGGAGATTCCACCTTCGGCGAGAGAGCTGCCGCGACCGCCGTATGGGCTGCTATGAAAACAAAGACGAAGCTAGGCATGGGTTTGAAAAAGAAGAGAAGGAAGACGACAACGAGGAAGAGGATACTTCCAACAGTGAAACGTGGAGGCTTGTTACCCATTTTTCCGATATTAGGCGCGCTCGGTTCTTTAATCGGTGGAGCGGCGGGTGTCGCGAAGGCAGTAAACGCCAGTAAAACTGCACGGCGTCAACTGGAGGAGTTGCAACATCACAATCGAGCGATGGAGGGTCACGGATTGCATCTAGCGCCTTACAAACGTGGCAGCGGTGTAACGAGAAGAACGAAAAAAAAAATCATGGAAAGAAACGTTAGGATCGCTTAGGTTACCGGTCTCCGGCATCACAACGAACGAACAATTGAACCGTTCGGCGCGTCGTCTACGAGTACCTTTCTTCAGAGGAGTGTTTATGCGTGACGCATTACCATTAAAGGCGCGACGTAACGAGAGTGGCATCGTGAATCTCGACGACTCGATGGGTTCGGGTACTCACTGGGTCGCCTATGCGAAGAGGGGAAACGACGCGATTTACTTCGACAGTTTCGGCAATCTTCGACCGCCGAGGGAACTCGAGAGATATCTCGGCGGCGTAAATATAACGTACAATCGCGGATCGTATCAGACGTACGATCAGAACATTTGCGGTCAGTTGTGTCTGCGATTTCTCTCGAAAATTGGTCGCGATGTCGCTGAGTCTTTCGTTCACCGGTAGGAGTAGCGTTCTCACGGCGTGCTATTTTCCCGCTTTAGATCTGAGCGACGACGATTATGAGTTAGGTCTCACGAATTTCGAGACATACAACACTATACCGAATGTCGATTTCACGAATAATAAGTTCTATTACGACGACAAAACGATCGTGATTCCCGAAGGTTCGTACGAATTAAGTGCGATAGACAGATATCTAAATGCCGCTATCTCTAAAAAGCGAAAGATCGACGAAAGCAAAAGGACGAGCGACGATGACGAGAGCGACGACATCGTCTATGACGAGAGCGACGAGGGCGAAAGAGGCGCGCGGTCTCTGATCATTCGAGCCAATGAAAATACTATGAAAAGTGAAATTAAATGCGAGCATCAAATCGATTTCGCGAAACCGAACAATATCGTTTCGCTCCTGGGATTCTCATCGTCGCGCGTGCTACGACCGAACAAATGGCATACGTCCGACAGACCCGTGAATATCATGGGCGTAAATATCATTAGAGTGGAGTGCAATATCACCGCAGGTGCGTACAGCAATAACGAGCCGGTTCACACGATACACGAGTTTTCGCCGAATGTTCCTCCGGGATATAAACTGTCGAACGCTCCAACATCGATCATTTACTTTCCGATCATCGCGCGAAACGTTACCGATATCACACTTCGAATCGTGGATCAAGACGGGCAACCGATCGATTTTCGTGGAGAAGAGATAACGGCGCGACTTCACGTGCGACGACGAAGACATTAGAGAGAAATGCGCGAAAGCAAAAGATGCTCGTTCTAAATGAATGGTACTCGAGAGGAAGAGAAGAAGACGCAAACGCTACATCCGCGATTCCATCGCAAAACGACGCGACGAGGAAGGCACACGAGGGAAGAACAAACGAGCTGAACGCCGCGAACGTTGCATTTTTAAGATCTTTAGGTTTCGTCGTGAAAAATCAACATGGCGAGCGACATTTTAAGTATCGGAGGTGCTCCAATCTTTGACGATCGTATCGTGAAAATAGAAACTCACACTTACAATCCATATGCTAACACTACATTCGGATACAGCGACGAGATACGAATACCTATTCAGCAACAGGATCTGTATACGTTGCCATGTGAAAGTTTTCTATACATCGAGGGAAAATTTGCGACGAGAGAGACCGCGAAGGAAGGCACGGCGAAGGAAGGCACATCGAAAGAAGTTATGAGAACAAAGCTAGTCAATAATTGCGTCGCGTTTATGTTCGACGAGATTCGATACGAGCTTAATGGCGTAGAAATCGATAAGAGCAGAAACGTCGGCATAACAACCTTGATGAAAAACTATGCATCGTTGAGCTACGAGAGAAATAGAGCTTTACAGAACACCAGATAGGAAATATCGCCTATAGCGTTGGACGATTTCAACTTTTGCGTGTCTCTCAACGTACTTCTCGATTTCTGCGAAGATTACAAACGCATAGTGATAAACGCGCGACACGAACTCATTCTGATACGCGCTTGCAACGATAACAATTGCGTCGTGGCGCATTCAGATCAGAGACCGAAGATCATCTTGTTAAGAATACAGTGGCGAATGCCACACGTGATACTTAATGACGTTAACAAACTGTCGCTTCTGCAAACGTTGAACAGTGGACGATATCTGAACATGGGCTTTTGTTCGTGGGATCTGTACGAATTTCTGCTGTTGCAAAGTACGACCAAGCATTCCTGGGCGGTAAAAGCGGCGACGCAATTGGAGAAACCGCGATACGTGATATTCGCGCTACAGATTGGAAGGAAAAACGTACCGTCGGAAGATGTTTCTAAATTCGACGATTGCAAGCTGACTAATATAAAACTCTATTTGAATTACGAGTTCTATCCCTACGACGATATAAATCTAGATTTCGAGCGTAACAAGTTCGCAGTGTTGTACGATATGTATCTGAAATTTCGAAAGACGTATTACGGGTGCGAGACCTGCGAACCGTTCATGACTGTCACTAGATTTCTGCAATACGGTCCGCTAGTGGTCATCGATTACTCCCGCCAGAACGAATCGATCAAGAGCGCCACCATCGACGTTCGCGTAGAATTCGAATGCAAAGAGAACGTTCCGGCTAACACAACGGCTTATTGTCTCATCATTCACGATAGAGTTGTAGAGTATAACCCACTGACGAACGTCGTACGTAAACTCACGTAATTGCGGTTTTCCTACGAGAGCGATGCCAAACATACCGATCTTCGTCGATCTGCAAGGTTTTACCGTTCGAGAAAAATTTACGGTTAAAGAGGTGGCAATATTAAAAAATGGAAAAGAGCTGACCCATCGAATATTTCGAGAGGCGATGTCTTGGAATCTTCTTACAAAAACAGAAAAATCTAAAGCGTGTTGGATAACCTCCAATCATCACGGCTTGCAGTGGAGCGACGGCGACGTCGCGTACAGACTCTCGAAGAACGTGATTCGAAACAGCGTGTGCGATCAATCACGAGACGCGCCCAAACAAGTGTATGTCAAAGGCTTGGAGAAAAAAAAATGGTTAGAGGAAATTCTCGGCTGCGACGTCATCGCGGATCACGACGTGATCGTCGAGACTATTGACGCGGATTTCGAGGATATAGGGCGCCTAAGCACTCTGGACGACGTTCGAGCATTTCATTGCGAGCGTCACACGAAGCATTGCGCAATGGAGAACGTGTGCAAATTGTACGACTGGTGGTCAAAACGACAGGAATGTATCATCGAATTGTAATATCGCCGCATTAACGACTTATATCATATATCCAATTAGTTTTTAATATTATAATTAGATTCATTGTTTTATATTATAATTATATTCATTGCTTATACTATAATCGAATTGAAATTAATTTCAGTGCTTATATGCTTATACTATAATCGAATTGAAATTAGTTTGTAATCATTATATTAGATTCAGTGCTTATATTATAATTAGATTCACTGCTTATATATTATAATCGAATTGTTTTATCACTCGCTATACTTATATACATGCTTGAAAAAAATACACAAAACATTGTTTATAATATATCTCACTTTTTATTTCATCTCAATCTTACATCCCAAAGTACAGAGCAACGAGTTCGCAATCGATAATGTCGTTACGATCGTAGGCATCGCTATCGCGTATAACTTTCGAGATATTTTCCTTATCCTTAGCAGTTAACGCAATATCCTTAAAACGTGTCAATTTCGTATTAATTTTTCCTAATATTTTGGTCAATGAGAGAACGAGTCGACTGATGCAATGCTCGAGCTCGAACATATTTTTCACTGTTTCCTTCGACATGGCCAAGCGAGCCACGGATGTTTCCAGGCGTAATATCGTCAAATTGTTGATTTTTCCAAAACGCACGGTCATATTTCCAATATCCAACGGGGCTGGAAAGGACGGTTCTCCATTGATACTCTGCAGATACTTCAAGAGAACGTCTTGTTGCTCGACAAGCTGCCTCCACGTATCGGGCGACATCAAGACCTCCTTGCCATGACTATCTCCCAGAATAATATTCACGCGCGAGGAGCGCTCAAGAGTAACACATATATTAAGAAATTTGTATCCCGTCTTAGTCAAGGAATATTTTCGTTCTAAAATTCTAACTGAATTATTGGTATAACCGGCATTACTATGACTCGACGCGAACGATCTGTCATCGTCGAATGTCCTCTTTCTCTTTTTGGCGTCATCGCTCTCGTCGACTCGGCACGTCTCGAAATCCTGCAAGCGCTCGATATCGTACATCTTTACGATCGAAGAGATCGCGCAATACTGTTCGTAAACGTTTCGTATCCTTAGCTCTATACACTATGCGAAAACTTCCGTACCTCTTCCTCCTCCCTCTCCTCTTCTAAATCGTCCTCGCTCGAAAATACGTTCCTCATCTGAGCGAGTCTTTTCAAAAGAGCACGCAATTGCTCTAACAATCCGTCCTTTGGACACACGATACCAAAAATGTCCAAATCAAATTTACCGGCCATAATTACACTTCTAGTAAATTCATTATATTTAAAGAACTGTCGTTTAACAAAAAAGTACAGATTACCATCGATATATCGAACAGCGGACGTTACAGCAGGTGGAATCCCAGGAAATATCACGTGCAACGAATTATGCCTGACGGCTATCATCGAGCAATCGTCGATCTCGGCCACGATTTCGTCGTTGTAGATCGCGAACGTTCGTCCCACGTTAGTATTAATCACAGCATTAATTTTCGCATTAGGAGGAAGATTCATATCTTTCAATTTCCTCGGCCAGCCCGGTACTAGCTCAAAACTCGGATATTCTATCATATAAACCGTATTGTCAACAAACAATACGAGTTGGCCCGAAGGTCGTCGATACGTACCCGCCAAACGCGTAAAATTATCGGGAAGAAAACGCAGATAGTCCGTCAGTAACAACGACTTACCGTAAGATTTTCCGTTTAGATCGACCGACCATAAGTAATGTCGATACGCCACATACATTCTATTTTCTAATACCAATACCGCATCAACGCGTCGCAACGCGCACAGATCCGCGAAATTCCCCGTATCGCGCGTCGCAATCGTGGTCGTCGCTACGGTCGTCGTAACTGGTCCCGCAATTTCGCTCTTATTTCTTAAACCGTATAAATTCTGAATGGCAAGAAAATCCGCCTCGCTCAATCGCACGGGAAAGGTCTTAGAGGGAACAAAAGCGTACATTATCGCATCTTTTAAAGGACTGTGATGTAATCCTAATGCGTGACCAATCTCGTGCGTCAACGTATGCAACAGATGAATCGTATCGTCAGGATTAACAGTTAACTCGATGTGCCACTTCTCCGCGCTATCCACGTGCACCTCTGACACTTCTGACGATGGTAAAAAAGCGTGAGCTAACACGTTTCCTGGTCCGTCCAGCAACGACGGACATATTCGGCTACCTTTATGCCGAGGATCTACAAACGTGTGAAAACCTTTCCGAAACGATATCACGATATCGGGATTCGTCGAATTGCGCTCGAACGTCAGCGACGAATTCGCAGCCCACATTTCGAACGCGATTTCGGTGACTCGTAGAACGCTCTCGCTCGCCAGATGAAAGTTCCAAGTGAGATGCGTCTTCGCCCATTTCCTCGGAGAATCATCCAAGTCATTTAATATATCTTTGACACCGCATCGCGGTTTACGCATTTGTTCCAATGTAGCTTCGTTAAGAACACCATCACCAGGTATACGATAATACTCCTGAAAAAGCGCAATCGCGTGTCTCAGAGCCAACGTCGCGTTATCTGATATCGTTTGCACGTTATCGCCATCCAGATATCCGTAGGTTTGCAAAAATCGAATCGCCTCCTCGTCTCTGTCAGCGACGGAGTCACGAATCGCCGCGATAACGGCTATCGCGCACGCGATCACGGCGATTCCACGAGCGGGCATCATTGCGCGAGACAGAAGTCAACTGCGCGTCGCCGACTGAAATACGCGCGAACCGTTCGATCGACGTTGCCATCGGTCGTAAGAGGGGCGAGGACCGACGCGATGAATCGATCCAAGTCACGAATCAGAAATTAAAATCGCTTAATTTCTATTCCGTATCGCGTGAGATTATTCTCGTCGAACGAATCCAAATATAAGTAGCGCGATTACACAATGAATGACGATCTCACTAAAGATCCCAAGCAATATCAGTCATAATACAAAAATAGAGAACAAAAATAAAAGCATGACAACGATAAAATAGCAATAGAATAAAACGAAGAAATAAACAATAGACTGATTAATCTTTCATCGTTGCGGTCAGACTTCCCGTAGTCACGCGTAACGAGCGCGAAAAATGACGCATCGCGCAACATTCGCATTCCCAATAAAAAATATTATCTTCTTATTAATACTCCTATGATAATTTTCATATTTTACGCACACTTTTACATATAGATTCGTGTACATATTCTTACACATATATTCGTGTATATTCTTATACATATATTTGTATATATTCTTATACATATATTCAATTAGTATACATAATACCATATATTCTTATTACATAGAAATATTAGTACATTTTTTTTCTTTTACATATACTCGCGCTTTTCGCCACAATCAATACCCCCCCCTGACGATAATTCGCGCGAACGTCATAACGATACATTCTACTCGCTATCGCACTCGACGCTTCTCGCCTCCCCGCGCACTCCGGGTACTTTCCTCAGATCATCGGCGACTCGATCTATCAACTGTCGCATCAACTGCTTCTTCCGATCCGACACGGAGTTCAGAAATTGAACTCTCAATTTCGCATACTTCCACCAGTTACGTTTCTTCTTCTTAACTATATCCTTGACATTATACACATACATTCGAACCAATTCGCAATCGATCCCTTTCTCACCCGGAGATCTCGCCTCGAGCTGTCGTCCACCCTGCAACTTCGTCACATACTGAACGAATCGATCAGCCTCCTCCTTATCTCCAGATAGAGACGCGAACAATGCGTCTAAACCACTGCCACAACTCTCATCATTCCTTCTCGTAGTATTCAAACGCGCAAGATATTTCTCGCACTCGTCATCGAGATTCCCTTTCATCGTTTTCAAACGCGCCAGATATTCCCAGTAGTCTTTTATCCAATTCGAAGAAGCCTCTTTCGTTATCTCGATCTCCATAAGCGACGCACGCTCGTCCGGCGTCGCGGAATTCTCGACCAAGCGAACCATGCTGTCCCCAGAGCAGTACGAGTTCCACGGACCCTTTCGACTCCAGATATCAGTAATGGTATAGCGTTCCTCATACGCTCAGCCTCGCGTATACGCGCGATCGGCTCCGTTCCTCGATGAATCGCCAGATGTTTAGACAAAAACGCCATCATTAGCCGCAAATTACACGACGTCGAATGCATAGACGTCCACATCGCGCGCATCAACTCGAGCGACTCGACCGCATCGCTCTCGACCGCATCGCTCTCGACCGCATCGCTCTCGATCTCCGCCAATGTCTCGTTCTCCTCTTCCCGCTCGATCGTGGACCGTTTCTCACGCCCCTTCGTCATCGCGTGTTTCTCCCGTTCCACTATCTCGCGTTCCATCTCTGTCGAGAACTCGAGCGAATCTTCTAAGAGTGATATTATCTCCGGATCCTTTAATTGACTCTCCAAAACATTAAATTGACTCTCCGAGACATTAGACTGACTCTCCATCTCGCAAACTACTAACAATATATCGTCGACACTCCTAGTTAAATACTCTCTAAAGTAACGTAAAAAAAAAAAACATGTCAAATCACAAACAGGACGCGCTAGGCCCCGCCGAAAACGACGCGAGACGCGCCTAATCGCGACGTACGAGACGCATCTAATCGGAACATTACGGAAAACAGACAAAACAACGCGAGTCGCCTCGACGGCGCGACGCAACATCCTGTCAACAACGCGAGTCATCTCGACGGCGCGACTAATCGCGACGTTAGCGCCCAAGGCTGCGCGAAAAGCGCTAGACCGCGATACTTACGATGAGCGCAAAAAAACATCTCGTCGTCATCGTTATCATTAAACACATCGTAATAACCGCTTTCGTAAAAATTCACCATGTACTCCTGTCGCCTGCTAATCTCGATCGGCTTCTTCTTTTCGTAGAGTACCTCCAATAACAGATTATATGCCATCCCTCGATAATGATGACATACGCACGCCTCTATTATCTTTTTAGGCGAAATCTCACATTGAGGCGGAACTCGACCGGCGCGACGTTATGGAAAGCAGACAAACCGCAACATCCTGTCAACAACGCGAGTCGTCTCGACGGCGCGACTAATCGCGACGTTAGCGCCCAAGGCTGCGCGAAAAGCGCTAGACCGCGCGGAAAACGCTAGGGGAGGCCGCCTCGACGGCGCGCCTAATCGGGACGTTATGGAAAGCAGACAAAACGCAACATCCTGTCAACAACGCGAGTCGCCACGACGACGCGACTAATCGCGACGTTCGCGCCCAAGGCTGCGCGAAAGCGCTAGACCGCGCGGAAAACGTTAGGGCGGCGTCGAGAACGCGCCCAAGGCTGCGCGAAAAGCGCTGGCTGCGCGAAAAGCGCTAGACCGCGCGGAAAAACGTTAGGGCGGCGTCGAGAACGCGCCCAAAGCTGCGCGAAAAGCGCTAGACCGCGCGAAAAAAAAAAATGCTAGGACGACGTAACGCACCCACAGCTACGCGAGCTCGAAAAAAAAACACTAAGGCGGCGTCGATGACGCGCCCGGGGTTACCTAGCGGGAAAAAAACATTAGGACGCGCCCGAAAAAAAAAACAAACGCTAGGGCGGCGTCGAGAACGCGCCCCGAAACAAACGCTAGAAACAAACGCTAGAATAAAAACGCTAGGGCGGCGTCGAGAACGGGAAACCGACCCGGGGAAACCCCCGCGACCGCCTTACCGACAAACCTGTCACGACGACCGCCAGAGGGATCCACCTTCTCCCTCCTCGGATACGAACCCTCTGAAGAAAGAGAATCGTCTTACCGACTGAAGGAGCATCTTACCGACTGAAAGGGGGTCCGAGGCCCCCTTAGGATCCTACGATTTCCCCTCTCACCCCGAACCCCCCCCACGCCCCTGGAGGGCCTCGGCCCCCCTTTGTTATCCTACTAATATAATCAAATTTGTACACGGAAATTAAATAATACATCCGTCAATTTTTAGAACATTTATATTATATGAATTTCCGTACGTAATACCTTTTTTTTATTTTTTATCAAATGTAAATATACCTTCAGTAAATGTACTTCAACACAAGAAATAACGGACACGGATCTTGTAGTTAGTTAAACTTGTAATCGTTTTTAAAATTATTAATTACATGTAAAATTTAAATTATTTATCGTTTTAGTTATTTTCTCCTTCTTTCATTCCCCGTTTCATTCCCAAGATTCGCACATGGTCCTGTCCCTGGCAAAAGAGATTAAATTCTCTTGCCTAAATTACGGACCGACGGACGCACGTCATGCAGTCGAAGTCATAGCGTCTTTTCCAAGACGTTGACTCGCACTGGTGGCTCTGCACAGTGTGTCCGACTCGTAGGGACGCCTCAGCGCGCCCACCTGCGAGAGGGTATTTGGAGCGTCCTTCCTAGCCCCATCCATTTAAAAAATAAAATATTTATCTCGGGCTGGACGTAACACGAAAATGTGCAAAAAAATAAAAATACCAAAGCTATTATCGAAATCAAGGTGTATGTCAAAAGAAACATTTATAGCTTAAAACAAGATAAAAATAAAATGTAATAAATCCATTAAAATATATATCGAAAAGAACAATTATACACTAAAGTTTATTAAGTCAAATAAAGTTAAATGAAATATATTAGGATAAAACTTAAAACTATTAGAAATTTAAATTGGCAACACTAGGCATAAAATAAAAAGATTCTTGTCGTGTATCTCAATATGGTAAATTCAATAATAATAACATAATCAATAATAATAGTAATAACATATTAAAATAGAACATAAATACCTCGTAGTCTTCCTTACTATCTTATAATTATTCGAATTCTTTTTATACTTCTCTATTCCAAAAAGCCTGTTTTACCCTTTCTGCAATCCTTCTTTCTCTATACTTTTTCTCTTCCCTCCTAATTCTATTTTCTCTCTCTTGTATTTCTTTCTACTGCTGTAGTTTTTCGCTAATTGGTTTTCCATGTCTATATCCTTATTTTGCTTCCGTAAATGCCTGATCCAGAAGCGACCTTAGATTCCAATCGTTATCTATCTGAACAATGAGTCTTACTATAAATTCTTGTCTCTTCCTCTGTCTCTCGTACCATTTCTCTTTCTATTGATACTTCTTCTATTTTTTCCTCTCCCGTTACCTCCTGTCTTGGTTTTTCTAATGCAACCTCTCTTGTCCTTAGTAATGTCTCCTCTATAGTAATGTCTCCTAGTATTAAATTGACCATAGTAATTTTTTTTTGGTTTCTGTACTTCCTGCCTATTTTCCTTCTCTTTTAATTTTAAACATCCTGAATTATTTGAATGAAAAAATTGCTCCTCTACTTGTCTCTTCTAGCCTCTTTTTCTCTCCTTCTCTTATGTTTGTTTTACTTTTATTTTGCCTTATCACTTTATCTCTATAAGTCTGCCGTATTGCTTATTTGTTATTTCTCGCATCTTTATTTATCATTGGCCAATTACCTGGTCTTTCATATCTATCATATACTTCTGTTGGTCTTTCCTCACTTCTTTCCAAAATTTCTAAAGCTTCTCTATACGAAATATTATTATAACATAATAAACATTGTTATACATAACCGTTCTAACGAATTGGTTTCTTTCATATACAGCATCTTTTATCAGTAGACCTGTAATCCTCCGAACAATTTCGGCACTTAACTGGTCTGTCGCAATGTCCGTGAACTTTGTCCCCACAGTTAACGGACCTTTCTTCGCTTTTACAATTGGCCAAATCTGTAACACTTGTAGGATTGTATAACTGGCGAAACAAAGTCTTATTCTCAGTACCGCTAAGTCATTGTAGAAACTGATTTTGTCTCTTGGTTGGTTGCCTTTAAATGTCATTATCACTTGATCGATTGGTTGTTCTATTACTTTATTCGTCTCTTTATTCCATTTGCTCTTTATCATTCTCTCCAGCCTTGACTTCTTCTGGATTGGTTAATAGAATTCAGCTATTGTGTCAGTATATATCGATACTACATCCTTGAAATACGTATCTCTATCATCGATCCCTGCTACATATCTCTTTATCTCTTTGTCTTCATTAATTTTTCTTATCCCATTATTAGCATCTGTTGGATTCAAAAAGTGTAAGATAGCTGTCTTGAAATTACTCGTGGTAATTTTCCTAGGGTTAATTTTTTTATCTTTTAACATCTTGAGTAATTTAAAGTAATTACTACCTTTTTTAACTGTGCCGCTTTGTTCCGTTATCGTAACTGTCACTTTATACCTGCTTCCGAAGTTCTCATCAAACACTAAGTTATTTTTTATTTGGGATATGTCAATCTCACTAATATGCTTAAGTATCCCATTTATATAAATTTCCTTATTCAGTCTTTGATTTTTTTTTCCGCCATTATTTCCTGATTATTACTTAGCTCTTTACTCTTACTACGTGTCTCCTGAACCTTTTTTTGTACTATGTCTTGAGCTATAACCCTCACCTCCTCTACTTCCATGCTCTGATAGGTCTTTACCCCTCTTCTCTTCCTCCTGTCCAGTAATAAGAAGAGAGGGTGTGCGTCACGGCGGAACCCAACCACGAACCAGTCGTGAAAACTCGTAATTATTTTTTACCATCTCAGCCAGGAATCGAATCTGGATCTCCTGTTTACAGAGCAAGCATCTGATCCTTTCAACCGAGGCATGATATTTATCGCAAAAAACGTGTTTAGAATAACACGTCCTCTCTTCTGCCGCCTTTTTCTTCTCGTTCAAATCTTTCTCCTTTATCTTCTTCTTTCTCTTGGTCACTTTTTCCCAATCATTTTTTCCTGCTTTTTTCTTTGTATTCTCCATTAATTAATTTAGGACGTTTTCCGTCACTGGTCTCTTGATGCAGCTGTTCTCTTTTTCGCTGTCTTGACTCATGTTCGTATGTAATCTCTCTTCCAGTTTCTTAATTGTGCTTTTCAGCGAAACGTTTTCCCTATAATTCTTACAGATTCTATCTATTCTAGCCGACGGCCCCCCGTCTCCGGGGGGCTTACCTGTTTCCTATTATCTTCCTATTATAATTTGATCTTTTCCTATTATAATTTGATGTTTATCTGTCTCCCTGGTACTTTCTCTACTTTCTCCTCTAGTTCTGTTGATAAGAACTAATTAAAAGAAATTAAATACAGGAACTAAAAAAAAGAAACTAATTACAGCTAAAACCGTCTAATTAACACCGCTCAATCATCGGACACGTCCTATCTCCTCAACGCCCTCTCGCCAACTTCCATCATTTTATAAGTTTTTTTGAGGTTATGTATGTTCCATCATTTCATACGCCTTGTGCTAAAGCTACCCTCTCTTAAATTAGAGAAAAAATGGCGGACCAATCAAAACGCTTCAAAATGGAGTTTCTGATGGTCAGCCTCTTACTAGTTTCTATATGAACACTGTTCCACTAGCCACAGATAGCCAATTTATATTAAACTAGATTGCTAACATCAGGGGTCAGCAAAATGCTGAAATTGGGCACGAGCGCTCGCGAGCGCCCGCGAGTGTGCGCTCGCCCACCTGTTGTGCACATCTCAGGAGCGTATCTAATATTTTTAGTACCTTGGGATTAAGTTCCGCATTTCACACTTACAAAAATAGCGATGCGTGTATATAGTATAGTCTTAAACTACTAGTATTTGAATCTTTGTAACATCATAAAATTTTTGTAACAGTAGCTAAACCGTTTAAAGATGAAATATGCAAAAATATATTATAATATATATAGGACTTAAAATGCATAAATTCTTATGAATTCAACTTATATTTAGTTAATTTAGAAAATATATACGAAGCACGATGGCTTAGTCGAGATAAAACTCTTCAGCGCTTCTATTATTTACGCGAAGAAATAATTATATTTTTAGAAATGAAAGATAAGTCTATGCCTGAACTATCACAGCCTTCCTGGATTGCCAATCTCGCCTTTCTTGCGGATATCACTAATCATTTAAATACATTAAATTATTCTTTACAAGGCAAAGATAAATTAATTATTCATATGTTTGATCAAATTAGATCTTTTAAAATTAACTTAATTCATGGATCAATTAATTTCAATCTCGACAGTTGTTACATTTTTCAAATTTATTATCTGTTGCCATACACATTCAAGATAAGCAATATGAAGAATATATAAATTCACTTCAATTATTACATAATGAATTCGATTGTCGGGAAATACATGTTTTAGAAGAAGACTTACTATTTTTATGACACCTTTTATTGTTGACCTTAATATTGTTCCCGCAGATATATAATTAGAATTAATAGATTTAAAATGTAACACTGCTCTTAAAAATCGTTTTATATAATGACTGACATCGTACAATTTTATTTATATATATCTCAAGAACGTTTTCCTCGACTACATGCTCGTACTGCAAAAATAATGAGTATATTCGGTTCTACATATTCATGTGAATTATTTTCTATTATGAAATTAAATAAATCGCGATTACGCGAACAGTTAACAGATTCACATTTGAATTTTGCAATAATTCGTTTAAGTTGTGCCAAAACGATAACATCTGATATATCGTATATAATATCTATGAAAACTATAAATCAAATACTAATTAAATGTTATAAGAATTGTTTATTTAATATTATTGTAAGATTTTAATATTATTGTTTATTTAAAATATAGATAGTTTTTAATTTATACTAATTCTAGGTCTGAATTTGTGCAACACAATATTTTTTTACTCCTTGAACAGCACGTTCAATGAACAGTCATTCCTGCTATCCCGTCTCCTCACTTTATTGAGCTTAGCCGCCTAACGCTAACCTCAGCGCGCTCGACTGTTGGCATTGGGCGCCCGCGAACAGTGCCCACTTGCGGACCCCCTGGCTAACATATCATTATCGATATAGCGTGGCTTGCGTCCGACAGGATTTCCGATATATGCGAGAAAATAGCCGTTGCCGCCACATATTTAAAATAGTTATTGCGTGTGATAGTCAACAAAATTTTGTAATAATTATTGTTTCACTCAAACAAATTGTATAAATTACAAAATAATATATTTATTTTAATTGTTGAGTAATCAGAAAGCCCATTTAGCTATGATAAATAATATTTAAAAATATACATTAAACTTAACATATATTAAAATTATATATCACGTTAACATTATATATATATATATATTTATAATATAAAAAGAACATAAAAAACTATGAATGATTGTTGTCATGAAGAGTGCAGAACATAAAAGAGGTTGCAGAACATAAAAAAATGTAGTTAGTATATACAACATAATAAAAAGAAAAATAGGAAAGAAGCAAAATATTAAAAAAAATAAAAATAAAAATTATTACAAAAATTTAAAAAGTTAATTGTTATAAAATAAAATGAGTTTGAGTCAATTGATGACGTTGACTAATTGATCAAGTGATGATTCCTTCGTTAGATGCGAACTCATTTAACTTATACTCTTCGATGAATTGCAATTCATCACTTTGGACGTCTTCAAGCAGGCTTAGTTCTCAAAGGCTTACCTCTTATGCTCCTGTTTGTTTGAAATACAGACACTGAAATAGATTTTTTAAAATGAAAGTTTATATATTTCAAATAAATTAATAAATTGTTGTGTAACTTACAATTATTAGTAATTGTCTTCCTTATTGCCGATGTATTGCCGATGATGTGTTTATTTTCTTTGCACGGATAAGAATATCTATTCCTAAGTTCGTACCTCTTTATTTTGTTAAATATTAAGGTTATATTTACAATCATGAAATTGCTTTCAGTGTAATTTTTGGAATATTTTGATATGAATAGGTCTGCACTACTTCTAGTTATGTCACTAATAATTTCTTTCGCTGCGTGATCGCAGTGAAAATGACAAACGGTGAAACCGTGAAATAATCATCGGTGAAAATCTGAAAGTGAACTATGTGACATAACTAATTGACATAAAAAAATTTTAGCAACTATTTGTTAATGTTTGAAATATTACTTTTATAGTTTGTGTTTACTGGAATAATAATATGAGAATAAATAATACAGATGTATAATATAATAATTATAAAATGTAAATGATAATTGCATGAATAATTGTATTAGTCTTTTACACACGCAATATATGTGCAGAAACTGAGATGCATTTGATCTTTGACGTTGATTCTCGGATAGTAGATGCAACGACAATCCATGGAAAGCGCACTCATCTACTCCGAGATAAACACTATAATAAAAAACTGGTCACGAAAAAGCAACTTTTGATTGATCCGCCATTTTTTGGCTATTTTCACTTATTTTCAAATACATTAACTACATTAATCTTAAATTGTAACATTATAATTTAAAAACATAAGCATTTTAAAGGTAATAATTTAAATGTGTATATTTATAAAACTTTATTTTACATAATTATATTACTAATTTATTAATATATATCCTTTAATTTTAACGATTTTAAATTTATTTATTTATTTTTTTTCACTATTTATCTTTTTTAACACAAGAGCAAAAATTAATATAATACTATTATACTACTGTTATATACTATAATATTTTTAATTTTTTGATACACAATTGTCAAAATGATCCTCTATGAAATTAATACAATGACAGCTATTCACAAAGTTAGCGCAGCGAGAGAATCCATCGCGGAAAAGCGTCAATAATAAACTTCAAGAAAATTTCAAGAGATACAAATCTCGGGAGCGTCCCAAATGCGCATATTTTCAATTGGACACACCACTCATATCAGCCGATGCTAGGAATTTTCTAATGAGCCACCTATCAAAAATTTTTTTATTTAATCGACCAATCAGCAATGTGTCCAATTGGACCTCATCCCAAGTATCGATGTCATGCCTTTTTTTAGAAAGGATTATTATACATATTTATTATAAACAAACTTTATTACAATATAAAATAAAATTTAAGTAAAAAAATGAACATCCACTCATTTTTTATATTGATTTATCACAATTAATTAATTTATAACTATATTTTGCAATTTTAGTATCTCTATTATTAATATATTATCACGCTTTCTATATGTTTAATACACATGCACAATACACTTAAATTAATGCACATGTAAAGTAAAAAATATCGCTATTGGTTAAAGTGAGATGGTATATATTTCTTTCACTCTATCAAAACACGTTATTAGTTAGAGTGAGATAGTATAAATTTCTTTTTTTCTCATAGGATTTAGCCAAAACATGGCGGATCAGAGTCGTGGCCAGTCTCTGATTGTAGTGTCTCTATCTCGGAGTAGAGATACTATAATGGATGCTTTCCATTTAAATATATATCATTCAGTATCATTCAGTATCATCAGTACATTTTGTCTTTGTTAATCATTGAAAGCCAAGAAAGATAGAACGATACTGGTGTCGACTTGTATCACTAAATGGAAAACTCAATAAGAGACTGGCCACGACTCTGATCCGCTAATCAGAGACTTTGACCCGCCATGTTTTGGCTAAATCCTACGAGAAAGAAAGAAATACCCCATCTATAACCAATAGAGATATTTTTATTTTGTGCTTCTCTCGTTGCGCTAACTTTGTGAATAACTGTCATTGTATTGGTTTCAGAGGATCGTTTTAACAATTATGTATTAAAAAGTTAAAAATATTATAGTATAATAGTATTATATTAATTTTTGCTGTTGTGTTGCAAAAGATAAATAGCGAAAAAAAATAAATTAATTAATTAAAAATCGTTAAAATTAAAGGATATATATTAATAATTGTTCGAGAATGAGTCTATATTCTCACTGAGGAATCTCGCGGAGGATGGTAACACCTCTCTCTCTAGATGGTAACACCTTATGGACGCTTATAAAATATGCACAAGCGTCCGAAATTAACACCTGGGGTTAATCATGTAACTTTTCCCTTAGGGCGGAAATGTGAAAAATGAAAAATTTCACGTGAACTTACGATCATGTACGATTTTGCGGGATCATATAACTCTCTCAAACGTGGAAATGTGAAATTTTTCACGTGAACTTTTTTGCCATGTACCTTGGTGGCGAAAAGGCGGAAATCTAGGGAATTAATAAATATGCTTCGGAATTAGAGAAGATTAGGGTTGCGTTAGGATTAAGTGTATGTAATACACTTATACAATTATTAAAAGATGTATATAATACCGTACCAATAAAATAATTTTTATTAGCTATAAAACCTATGAAACTATGTTTCATGATTTCACTTTCCACGCATCCAAGCTACATACATAATCACTGTACGTGAAAAGTTTCACATGAAATATCAAGGTATGAAAAATGAAAAGTAAAAAGTGAAAAATGAAAAGTGAAAAATTTCACGTAAAGTAACATGATTGACCCCCTGAGCGCGCTGGCGTTTTTCTGCTTCATTGCGCGCGCTCGGTAGATCGCTTTCTCTTGTTTCGGCCATCGTGCATAGCACATCGCTCGGAATAGTTTTTCATACAATCATACAATCATAAAAGGACAACTCTATTGCATAGACTTGCTCATCGGACGGTTCAGTGAAGTGAAATGATAAAGAGTGCTGCCGGATTCTTTCAAGGCTACATCATCAGGACGTGCTCGTGCTCAATACGTGCGTTCACGTGACCGGCCAGTGAATCTTTCTTCACTTCTCTCATCATTAGACTGGCTCACTTGGAGAGCATTAATCTAATCTCTCCAAGGTTAAGGAATACCTTTGGCTCATCATTTTGAACTTCTCATAAACTTTGAAACGATGTCGGCTCATCTAGTGTCCAGCTCGTGGTGGAATCGTCTCATATATTCTTGTGTCATTGTACTTCTTAACACTCTACACTGTGACTCTTATGATATTTCAGTCTGATATTTTTATTTAAGAATAAGTTCATTGCGGCAGAGCATCGTCCGATACGTCGCTCGCAAGTCCGGTACTTTTTTTAAGAATTTCATCCATTCTCAAACAGTAATATATAATAATTATGTAAAATAAAGTTTTTTATAAATATATACATTTTATTATCTTTAAAACGTTTATGTTTTTAAATTATATTAATATTACAATTTAAAATTAATGTATTTGAAAATAAGTAGGAATAGCCAAAAGATGACGGACCAATCAAAAGTTGCTTTTTCGTGACCAGTCTCTTGTTATAGTGTCTCTACTCCGAGAGGAATCCGATAGCACCCCCATGATTGGCCAATTAAATAAAATATTCCAATAAAATTTTCCAATTGGTGATCCATTGGAAAATTACTAAGCAACGGTGCGTGGATGTGTGCTATTACATTGTACGCTAATGGGATCCTCCCTCTACTCCTAGCTACATCGAAAAAGAACTTCATTTCAAGGGGAGAACCTTAACACGCAGAAAAGAAAGTGATTTTTGAGAATTTTTTTAAACAAAATAGTTCAATGAAATTTTTTAAAATTTTTAGTATATTCTAAAAGTACATTTTTAGATATAAAAAAATTTTTCATTGTAAAATAGTGCATATATTCGTAAATACACAAACGATTCTCTAAAACCTCAGCGTCAGACATTGCAATTGGCGTTGCAATGTAGCGACATTACAATGTAGCGTTTGTTATATTCATCTGAAACAAAAATAAAAAATATTAGTTGTATTATAAGATTTCGCTATGGACAAACCTATTTGCAAAATAAAAAATGCAAAATCAGAAAAATTATGGGACTTAAAAATATATATATATTGCAATTTTTATCAAAAATTTTCGCATTAATTATGCAATAATAATTATTTAATTGAATAATATTATCAAACAAGTAGGTTTGTCTAGAGAGGAATTTAGTTATCTATATATATGCATTGGTGGAAGTGATCGAATGATTGAATATTTTTTGAATTATGCTGCGCGCCAATTCGAATAACTTGGTTTTGATAAAAATGCGTTTAAAGATTTGTATATGGAAAAATAACTGTTTTCGAATGTTTAGAGTTAATCTGCTATTCCGGATCCATATAGATCTTCTACTTCCTCGTAAAAGTCTTGCAACTCAGCTTGTTGCTACCTATGAACTGTTCGAGCTTCTTTTGAGCTGCTTTGGTTACGCTGCTCTTATTTCGTCCGCTTCGCATTCCAGGTATCGTGAGAAAACTTACATTGCTGTCCAATTTTTATGTCAAGTGTATTCATAATTTTTAAAATGGCATAACGGCTTTCATTAAAATCATCTGCAGCAATATAAACCGCGATCTCAATATTTTTTGCCAGAATGCAAGTGTTTAGGAGCTAAACGCCGGCTGGAGTTGAAACTCTTGTTGGCATTTTGAGCATAAACATCTTTTTAAAAAATCTTTTCTTGATAAATCTTTATAAAGCAGTATTTGTTTCTGTACATCTGTATAAAGTGGAAGGGGGGTGGTCAAATTCTTTTTGCCGTCTCAGCAACGCGCCATTTACATCAACTATCGGGTCCTGGTGGACAATTCTCATGCATCAGTTTTTCATTACCGCGACATTTTCCTTTTATGTGATCTGGATTAATAATAAGATTTTTCTTTATTTCCTATCAGATACATTTTAATATTTAAAAACTTCCGCACAGGACAAATTTCACAACTGACTGAAAAACAATCTGAGATAAAGCCACGCTCCATCATGTCAACGTCACTCACATAAATATACATAAATACACTTATAAACACGTATACAAAATACAAAGATATATTGTATACACATCAGAAAACATCTGTTTGATATAATCTAGTAATATAATTTGGTTCAGTAAAACTCTGCTATAAAAGAGATTGAGCAGAGAGACACGTTACGTGCTCTTTTGCCTGCGTACTGCGCATATAAAATCGTCTATAGTATCGCTAAAACTTCGCTAAAATTTCAATCTGGAACTGTGGGAACATACTTTTTAGATATAATATTAATGGTTTATATTTTTAAAAAGTCGATTTTTTTGATCCGCTATATCAGGTTCCCTCCTTAAAGTACAATTTCATGGTATCGCTTGTCGCAGCGGTAAGTGGTCACGTGATCAATTTCTCGGCCATTTTATCCGCTTTCTTATCGCCAAGCGATACAGCTAAAAGTTGGATTGAAACGAACTTTTGACGAGCGACGTCGCTCTCATATTGTTGTGTCCGAGTGCAACTAAGGGAGAGTGACGGAAAAGGATGAAGGGGAACCACAAACTTAATTCTTAATAATTCTTGATGGAATAAGAAATGTTGTGCGGGTCGTTTCAGGGATCGATCAAGGAGTCGGCGGGAAAGAGGCGCTCACCACTTTGTTCGATACTAAATAAACTTTATTAAAAAATTGATACAGGTTGTCCTTTTTAATTCGGACCGCGACAGACGTGACGGCACGGCGGATCTCGACGAGTCCTCTCCCAGTATTGGTCTCCCGTTTTTATCCTGTTCCAGGCGGCCGGTCCTTGCCGTATCATTAAAATGTTCGTCAGTGTTCGCAGTATATTTCTGGGTCGCGCGGCGGCTTTTCGCGTAAGGGCCGCGCACCCGGTTAGCAGTTGCTTCACGTGAAGCGGTTACACCATAAATGCGCGATTAGCACGGTAGCGTTGGTAATCGCTATCGCTTGATAAAATAATAATTCGTCGGGTAAAGTATCGCTTGCCGCAATCCGCTTTGTCAGCGATGGGCGTGATTGCGTTCTCGGCGCTCGCGACAGAATAAAGAACTTTATTTAATTAATTTGGGTGTTCGTTCCCGTGTATCCCACAACTGTCGTGCACACTGTCTTAATATCTACACATCGTTACTTGTGCATCTGAGCTTCTGAGCGCCGCTTGATTACTCTCATCGCTTTTCAGTCCACGTTACGCGACCTCGGCGTGTCCTCGTGTCGAAACGTTGTTTGGCACGTCAGCGTTTCGACACAGTGTTATCGGAATTAGTTCTTGCCGAATTGCACATTAGTTCATTGCAAGGGCACACATTGTTCTATTATTTTAAACTTATTTTAATTTCTTATTTGATAATTCTCGAGTTAGTCAGAATCCTTGGGATTCGAATGATCAGCGGTGTTATGAGATCGGTTTGCGTTAGTTAGGATGCGGCCTCGCAACAATATGAAAATGAATTTGGACATAGAACTATAAGATATGATACAATAAATAAATAAATACAGGTTTCTTATATTTATTAGATTAAAATATCAGGATTAAAGAATTAAGTAAATAATTAATTGAATGAATATATAGGCCGGTATTTATAGTCCGTTTTTATATTTAGGATCGTCTTATTAAGTGTATACTGCTACTTTATTGATTGAAATGTAAACTTATGATAATATAAGAATGAGCTATGAATATCGGCCGTAATGTCATACACTCAGAAGAAATAAAAAAAAATAAAAAAAAAATAAAAAATATCAAATTAAAAAATATAAAAAAATATACAATTAAAAAATATAAAATTTTCTGATTAGTGGTCCATTGGAAAATTCCTAAGCATTAGATGTGAGTGGACAGTGCTATCGCACTGTGCGCTAACGGAACCTTCCTCAATATAATCACAAATTCATCGCTGCTTACACAAGCGACAGTCGAAGTCAGCAACATATGAAATCACGTGATTCATCGCTAAATATGAGCGGCAATATGGCTGTATCGTCACATGTTCCGCACGTTCTCGGCCGTGCGATCCGAGCACGACTTCTAGATGCAAGTTTATTAAGTGAATGTTACACATTAACAAACGAGTACAATTTATTATAACAACTTTATTGTAGATATAAACACAATTTTATTGTAGATATAACAAATGTATAATAAAGACTATATTACAGACTACTTTCTCTTTGTGTATGAACAAATGAGAGTCTCAAAAAGAACTTAGAGTTTAAGA
This sequence comes from Pogonomyrmex barbatus, assembly GCF_055798465.1. Classification (NCBI taxonomy): domain Eukaryota; kingdom Metazoa; phylum Arthropoda; class Insecta; order Hymenoptera; family Formicidae; genus Pogonomyrmex; species Pogonomyrmex barbatus. The sequence continues at coordinate 4,775,141 of NW_028297138.1, forward strand.
GAGAGCTTAAATAGGCAGTCGGAGCTCCTTTTCCTATGATGGTGCCGTTTAAGGAATTTGAGCAAGTTGGTCGCCACATCACTTCTCCTCTAGTGACACCTATCGAATCACGAATTAAATTTTCCGTTTTCGTCGTTCGTCTATCTGTTGGGTCATTAGCATATTTGACGGTCTTGGTTTTGAGTTGGTCGGAGTAGAAGGTGGTGTATCTTCCTCCGCTCTCTCGACGAAAGCTGGTTTGAGCCTATTTATATTAACATTGTAACGGAGCGCATCCCTCCGCTCCGTTCCTGCTCCGATTTCCCCCCAACCGACCATCCGTCGGGAACCGCCGAACAACAGGCGGAGTGCGGCAGTGGCCGCCAGAGGCATTTATGCCTCTCTTTTTTAATCATTATCAATTCGCGAACTCCGAAGCGTCGGAGCAAAGCGAGAATACTACGAAAATATGTCTGTTTTCATGGTATTCCCTCGCACCGTCGCGCCACCAAGCGCTAGCGCACCCCGCGCCGCGCCACGCACCGTACCACCGAGTGTGAAGGCGTCCCGCGCCGCACCGACGCCGCGCCACGCAAGCGAGCGAACATCTCGCACCGCGCCACGACCGCATTCACAAGCGCGTGACAACCCCCGCACCGCGCCGTTACCTTCCCATCGAATTCCTTCCCTACTCTTAAACATCCCCCGCTCCTATTCCTTATAATCCCCAAAAAACCAATTATATCCGATCCTTTTTTTCCGCTCCTGGGGAGAGGAATGCTAACCCCGAGATCGACCAATCCGACCAATCCGACCGAAAATACCGAGGTCGATCTCGGGTATAAAAAGGCATCGCTCTCCACAGGAAATCACTCCTATTCCTCGCTCGTTTTCCGAGAGCACGTCTCAAGGAAGCGAGCATCTGAAGCTGGTAGAAAGTCTGAGTTTTGTTGGGGCCCTCCCCAACACGTCAAGTTCGCTTGGCCTGGCCGAAAGCCGTATCTCCGAATCTCTCACGGCAAGCCGAGAGCTGCTGGGGTCTCCCCAGCGCGTCGAGTTTGCTCGATCCGACTCCGCCGTTCCCGAGATTTCTCCGCCGGATATCGAGGTTCTCCCCGATACCACCGTTTCTGTCCGAGCACCGGGGTACGCCCTGGTCGGCCGAGTACACTCGGCACTGACGCCTCTTTCTCCGCACACAACTGGGGAGCCCTCCCCGGCTGACCGAGTTTACTCGGCACTCACTGAGACAGACAAGGGGTACACCCCCCCCGTCAGCTGAGCTCTCTCGGCAGGGAACGGGCCCACCCATTCTCCTATCTTTCGAAACGATCGATTCGAAACGATCAAACGCCCTCGCGAATACGTCACCCTCGCAACAGCGCTTTAACATCACCGGCGATTTAAAGATCCACGGTGAACACGTGCGATACTGCCACCGCCGCGTGCGCCCCGCGCCACCAAACTTCGCGCAGCGAACAGTATTGCGTCGACCGCCGAAGCGATACCGCATTTGTACACTCAACCATACGCGCGCCGATCGCCGTTTCGCCCGTCCACGGCCACGATCATTCGCGAAGATCGGTGCATTCCAACGAACCGTTCCCTATCGTTCTGTGAATAAATCATTGTTGCAATACACGTCTAACAACAATAAGCGAATTTCTGTCTCCAACGTCCTCCTCCTGGTAACCGACTGACCGCTCTCCGCGCGGGAAAGCAAGACCGTTTTAACATCTTCCTCTCTTGTACGCGATTCTGTAAAGGAAATCAGAAATTCTTTTAATTATTTTAAATGAGCCTACATAACGCTGTTCTAATGGTCCTCTGGGATGGTCGACTCATATGAATACGTGTGTGGTTTCCTCTAAGTCTTGGTGAATGAATATCTTTGATTTATTGTGATGCGCTGTAGCTGTTCCTCACATTTGGCATATGCGTTCCCTTATCTTCTCTATAAATATTTGTGGATGTCCTATTGGATCTTCGAAGGTGAAATATTCTCCTGGTAGTTTTAGCGGTGTTCCGTATATAAGTTCTGCAGCTGAAGTTTGAATGTCTTCCTTGTGACTTGCTTGTAATCCTAATAATATCATTGATAGAACTTCCACTCAATTCTGTGTTTGATGGTATTTGATTGCTGCTTTAAGTGAATGATGCCACCTCTCTACCATCCCGTTGGATTGGGGATGGTATGTATTCTCCTACTGCCGATTAGGTTAGCTAGGTTGAATAGCGTTGATTCAAACTGTGCTCCTCTGTCTGTAATGATCACAGCTGGGGCTCCATATTTCGAAATCCATGTATTCATGAAAGCAATGGTCATTGTTTCTGTTGTGCAATTGGCAATGGAATTGGTGCAGGCTATTTAGTCGTCCTATCGATCATCGTCAGGCAAAATAATTTACGTTGCAAGAAAAGAAAATACCGTAGCAGATGCACTATTCCGAATCGAACTAGTCAACATGCCAGTTGTGGTCACAACGGATGATTATACGAAGAACAACAAAAAGACGAGGAACTTTAGGCATTACTAGTATCTAAAACCGCTTTGACATTAAAGAAGCTTCGACTAGATGACGACGAGAAAACAATTTACTGCAATATAACAGATCGAATCAGAATATACGTTCCGATATCATTATGGAGAAGGATATTCGACACAATTCATAAAACTTCTCACCTTAGCGGTCGAACTAAAGAAAATGATCGCACAGAGATACGTACCTAGTATACAGAAGAACATCACACACTGGGCGAAAACATGTCTAGTCTGCCTTTTGATGAGGAAAGAGGTCCCACGATGTCCAAGTGAATGTGTGAAAATCTCTCGTCTAATACTGGTATTCGTTCTGGGTTTCGTATACTCGTCTATGAATATTTTAGATGAATATTTTAGATCTTTAGCATGCCTTTCTGCATGCTGAGTCTATCATAATCGTCACTTCATATCCTTCCACCATATGTTTGAAAAACTTTAAAACTGAATATAACGCCAGAAGTTCGCGATTATAAGTACTGTATTTCTGTTATGTCTTTGTTTCCTTGAGTTATATCCGAGCGGTTCTTATTTTCCTGTGTAATATTGTTCTAATATGACTCTCATTGCGGTATTTGATACGTCGATTTTTAATATTAATTTAGTGTTCTCTATCGGATGCGCTAGTAAGGTCACTTTTGTGAGTAATTCTTTGCTTTCCTTGAAGGTTTCTTCTGCTTCTGTTGTCCAGGCAGTGGGCTGTTCATCTTTTTTCTTCTTTCCTACAAGGTATTTATTAAGCGGTGCGAATACTGCTGCTGCATTCTTGATAAACCGATGATTTATCATGCCTAAGAATTTTTTAAGGTCAGCGGTATTGGCTGCGCAGGCACAGGCACACACATACACACACGCAGGCACACGCACACACACGCAGGCACACGCATACGATAATGAAGCATATTAAATTATACTGATAATGCTGATAATGTGATTTATATATTAATTTCTTAAATAATAATAAATTGTGACTAACTTGTCATTGCACAAGTGGCGTCGTCGAGTTTATGCTGCTCGCTGTGTCGCCGAATAAGAAAGAAACAACGATCTCGATTTTCCATTGTTTATCTCACAATGCGACGATTTCATTTGTCTTTCGGTGACTTCGTGTACCGTCTTTCGATTACATCGTATATCATGACTCATACATCTTGACTTTTTAATATTGAAGAATATATTCGAAATTAAAAGGTATAGCTTTCCATATACACATTTATACACATATACATATACGGAGAAAGACGATTTAGGATCGCAAAATATTTTGACGAATAACAGAATCTTGATCTCTTTCCGTGACACACGCATACATATAATTTTCATATTATATTTCTATTTCTCTTTTTATCTTTTTTTGATTTTTTTGTGCTTTTATAATTGATATGGAAATGTATGACGAATCAATCAAAAAACATAAATGAAGTTTTATAAAAGCTTGGCTTATTGATAATAAATATCAATCATGGATACGCGAAACCAGGTAATAATAGTCATATCACTGTAGCATATCCAATAAAAATTTTTCATATAGTTCATTAATTTCTCGCCATGCAGATTCTGCATGTCATAAAAATAATATTAAAAAAGGATCATCATTACCTAACAATGATGAAAAATTTAAAAAAATATCTCAATCAGTTTTTCAACAAAAATGAATAAGATAGCGAAGAATTTAAATATTGGTTACGAGAAGTACCTAACAATGCAAATTTATCTTTTTGTTTTGTTACGTCCGAGGTTCTAGAGGAAAGGTAATACCTTCCGTCAGGAGAAGGAGAACTCGGGTGGATGCACGGAACCTTTGCTGCTCTCACAGATCGACGTCGTGAGGTCGATCCGCGAATTGAACGCGCGTTAAGGGGACAAGAATCGGGTCAGCGTCGGTGACGTTTTAACCCTTACCTGCGCCAGCGCTATCGGTGGTCCGTTTTGGGTCAGAGAACCGAATCTCTTTAACCAGGGATGGACCTCGTGCGATCTTCAGGGAGCCGTGAACGGTTCGGGGTCAAGTTTTTTTGGTAAATAAATCGAGACGGAATTCGAGTTAACTATGATTTAATAAATAAAAAAAGGAAATACAATATGTTAATTCTAAGATTCTACGAAATGGTGCAAATATTACAGTGTACATTTGAATATGGAAGTAGTAGTTACAAAAATTTTATACATAGAACTTCAAATAATAATAAATAAAAAAAATCTGATATCTATATTCCCAATTGTTCTAATTGGGGCAAAAAATTGGTAATCGCGAGCATATCGATGGGATCGGATTGCAAGTGTGGCGCGGGATTAGGATGAGCGCTACGGAAAGCTTTCACTGGAACAAGGTAGGGAAGAGGGTCATGGGAAATGTACATAGGGATAATATCGTGAATTTGGTGTTTTGAGATTTGATCCCAAAACTGGCTGTCGGGTTTAAACTTTCTTTTAATGTAAAAGGTTCCAGGAGGTGGATGGGTGGGAGAGCGGGAAAATTGACGGACGAGATCGTAGAATTTTTTCATGTCGAAGTGCTCTGGAGTGCATTGTTTCTCAAAGTCTGCCGCAGAGCGGAGGGCGGTGGCGTATTGGTGTAAAGAGATGTCAGAGAGTCTCGGCTCTATTTCGATTAAGCGCTCCACGAGTTCCTCGGCGGTTTCGCGACGAATTCATTTGTTGAGCTTCTCCTGACGGTGTCGCAATGCCCGTTTCGTTCGCTTGTTCGGGATGGCGTTCGTTTGGTTCACTATATAAATACAAGAATTAGGTGAGAGAGAATAGGACCATCATCTCTCTGGAATACTGGTCGTGGGGATTCGAAAGAATACATGTATATATGTATATTGTAATATATATATATATATATATATATATATATATATATGTGTGTGTGTGTATCATTGTATTGTTGACGTGTTATTCTAAACACGTTATTTGCGATAAATATCATCACATGCCTCGGTAGTCGAAAGGATAAGATGCCTGCCCGGTAAGCATATATATATATATATATATATATATATATATATATATGTATCATTGTATTGTTGACGTGTTATTCTAAACACGTTATTTGCGATAAATATCATCACATGCCTCGGTAGTCGAAAGGATAAGATGCCTGCCCGGTAAGCAGGAGATCCAGGTTCGATTCCTGAAGTGGTATTTTTTCGCAAAATAATTACGAGTTTTCACGACTGGTTCGTGGTCGGGCCCCGCCGTGACGCACACCCTCCCTTCTTATTTGGGAGAGTGAGATGAGAGTGGTAGAAGAATTGAGGAATCGTGATAAGGCAGTTTCACCGAATCAATCGGCGGCTTGCCAGGTGGGAATGTTGGGGAATCGGGGGAGGCAGCTTCATCAAGTTAATCGGCGACTTGCCAAGTCAGTATGTGGAGAAATCAGGGAAGGCAGCTTCACCGAGTTAATTGGCGGCTTGCCCATTTGGAATGTTGAAGAGTTTTAAGAAAGCAATTATGTCAAGATCGCGAATCGAACAGCCAATCTACCGCGGGAAAGGAGTAATAAAAATGGATTTACTTTTGTCCCGTCCGTCAAAGCGTGGGGCGATGTGAAGAGAGAAGAATAGAGCGATCCGCTCCAAGTCGCGGTTTTTAAAGAGTTCCGAAGGGGTGGGAATATCTGAGGGCGTGATGGATTTCCGCGTTGGTGTGTCGAATGATAGTTTAGAAAAATTGTGAGTATAGAGGAAGGAGAGGAGCAGTATTCTGTGAATTGTGGTTGTTTTTATATTTCCAGATTTCCTAACGAATGATGGAATTAGTTAGTGAAAATTTTCCCGCCATTCCACACTCTAAATCATTCATTGGTGTGCCCGCCAACGGCCGCTAATCGTTTCTTCTTGATTGGCGTTTCCCTTAGTTTCCCCACCAATTTGGGGAATGTCACCCTCGAACGATGACGCATTTCTTATCCGTTAGGAATTTGCTTTTGTTAATATTTTTTATTTTTATTGGTATGTTATAAATTTGTCGGTGCCGATAAAGCTGTCTATCGCAAGAATTATTTTTTTTTGATAGTGAAACGTATCTCGAAAGGAATTTTTGTGTATTTATTTAGGGTTTCTCTAGATCGTTCGAAGCGCTTCATTTTCTGATTAGTAGCCGTTATCTTTTCCCGAAAGAGAAGAATTCGTGAAGTCCCCCGGACGTAACAGTTCCATTTGCAATAAAACTATTGCTGGTGGTTTAGCACAAATATATCGTCACGTAGAATCCAAAAGACATTTAGATAAATATAAAAGTTTCATTGAGATAAATAAATCAAATCAAAATTTGCAAACGGAAGATAATGAATCATTTTTTGATGCGTAAAAAGTTAGCAGAAATTAGATATGCTGCATTAATTGCCGATAAAAAATATTTCTCATCAAGCTGCAAAAGAGATTCTTCATTTTTTTCAACATATAAGAAAAGATCCTAATATATTAAAAAGTATGAGCATGGGTCATACAAAATGTAAAAATATTATTATAAATGTTTTGCCCAATTGAAACGGAACATGTCGTTAACAAAATTCAGAACACAAAATTTTCAATATTTATTGACAAAATGTCTGATATTTGTAATACTTGTGGCGGTCACTGCTTCGCGAACGCACCATCGACGCACCGTCGCAGTCCCGCGCAGTCCCGCGCAGGATGGTGGTTTGCGCGCCCGCCACTAGATGGCGAATCGACAAATCACTTTCTCGTGTCTCTGAAACGCTACAACGGAGCTATATAAGAGCGGCACTCGGCATCGCCTCAGTCGCCTCGAACCAGGTATTGGTAAGAGCTGCACTGCGACGCCCTCTGAGCTCTGGAGCCCAGCCTCATTGCTCATCATACGGCATTTTTCCTGCTAGCAATTACCGACCTACATTCGGTCGTACTCTCCGCGGCAGTTAACGCCGCGGATACCCTTCCGGGCTTACGTCTGACGGCCATGAACGCCGCCAAACCGGTCTTACCTGTAACGGCCGTGAACGCCGCCACATCCTTCTGGCTTACGTCTGACGGCCGTGAACGCCGCCAAACCGGCCATACCTCTGACGACCGTGAACGCCGCCATATCCATCTCGCCTCTCTCCTACGGACGTGTTCCTGTCAGCTGTGAACACCACAGCCACATCACGTCCAGGAAGGTCTCTCGCGGCCAGCGACGCCCAATCCGGCCGTGTCCGGGCGACCTGCTCCAGGCCGCAGTCGCAGCACGCCGATCTCCATCAGCTCGGGGAGCCGCGGCGCAACAGGCGGACCTCCGCCGGCGTATCTCATCTCCAGGGTCCGCCCACGACGAGTCGTCATCCCCGGGGCGATCGACGCTGCCCACCATCCAGGAGGCGCCAGCACCACAACGCTCGTCGCCGTTGACTGCGCGGCTACCCACGCCGCTGTCGGGACACACACCTCCCTCACCGTGCACCGACCAGGAGGGACGAGTCACCGAACGACGAGCCAGGCGCTCGACCGGTCGCTACAGGCAACAACTCCAGGACCTGTTTGGCTCGGCTTCCTCCTCCGAGGACAGCTTGCCCCGGCTGCCGACTTCGCCCGCAGGGGACGCGTCGAGTCCCTCGACTTCCTCGAGCGCTACTGCACCAGAGTGACCACCGACTCCTGGCCGTTCCTTGGAACTCGGCGCGCAACCGGATAGGCAACTCTGCGCCATCGAGCTCGGCCACGTGCAGCATCGGCCGCCGCGCCGTGACACTCGCCGGTTCTTTACCGAAGCCGCCACGCAGATCACGGGATTGCCACCGGCACAGGTCAAACCTCCAACGCTCACCCCCCCGGCCGCGCCGAGGAGGAGCCGGGACTCGTGAGAGACGTAGGGAGCGGCTGCAGGAGCTTGCGCGCGCACGCGCAGAGACAGACGCGACCGACTCGCCTACACGCTTTTTCCGCGGGACCCAGACCAAGTCCCGCCTGTCTATGTAACATTTTTGTTTCCTTGCATTTTTTAAGAATATAATGGCTTTTATTTAACTCAGCATTCCTTGATTGTGAGTGTGCATGCAACCTTCACATATCCTTCAGCTTGCGCTCCTAGTATCCAACGCATCGCGATACTTGGCTGCTACCCTTCCGCATTGTTTGGTGCTGACACTCACACCGTTGATCCGCCACACCGCTGGTCGAGGACACTCCCCACGGACCGAGAACCAGCTTTCACAGCCGATTGCGAGCAACGCAGTGCAGCAGGCCACATTCACGCTCGAGACGCAACACACACACGCAATCGCCATCCACGCCACCAAGTGTCACACCACACCATAAATTCGCGACAATAAACTGGCGACCCATCACCTCGCCACCATATATACTAAATGGATGGCTTTTATAGTACGATACGTTGACGGAGACATTAGATGTTCGTTCACAATTAGTTAAATTAATTAATATTGATGTCAAAGATTCCAGCGCAGAAAAATTGTTTCAAGCATTTAAATGTGAAATGTGGAAAATGAAAATATGTATATATGTATATTGATACATAAGAAGGGAGGGTGTGCGTCACGGCGGAGCCCGACCACGAATCAGTCGTGAAAATTCGTAATTATTTTGCGAAAAAATACCACCTCAGCCAGGAATCGAACCTGGATCTCCTGCTTACCGGGCAGCCATCTTATCCCTTGGACTACCAAGGCATGTGATGATATTTATCGCTAATAACGTATTTAGAATAACACGTCAACAATACAATGATACATATATATACGTATATTACAATATACATATATACATATGTATATTTTTAAATATTATAGCCCTATCATGCGACAATGCATCTGTCATGATAGGAAAATTTTCATCATTTAAAAAAAAATTAGAAGTATGTCCACATTTATTAACATTTACGTGTCCTTGCCATTCCGCCGCATTAATAGCGCATATAATACAATACCAGAATTTTGCGAAGAATTTTTAAAACTTCTAGTTTTATTAACATAACCCCAAACGATTACAATGTTCTGTTTACAATGAATTTTCTGAGTGTTTTGAAGAAACAAATCACAAATTGTTAAAATTATGTGATACACGCTGGCTTTCTCATTACTTATGTGTAAAAAGACTTCTGGAATCTTGGGAAACAATTAAATATTTTTTGAACAAAATGATTGTAAGTGAAAAAACAACGTGGAGAACATCTGTTGTCTATAATGAGTAGTATTGAAACAAAAGCCTATTTTCTTTTTTTGAAATACGTTTTAAATTTCTTTAACGCATTCAATGCATCTTTTCAAGCATCAGAAACACGAATTCATTTATTGCAGCCAAAATCTTTACAGTTTCTTTTTCAAATTTGCCGAAACTTTTTAAAAGATGAATATTTAAAACCTTTTTCTGTAAACACAGTTTTCTCTTTATCAGAGAATCATAAAATTCTTCATAAAATTAATTTAGATACAGAATGCCAAGAATATCTTTACGAATTACTGATGCAAGGACATGAAGACGTAGTTACAACTGTTCGAAAAAATTGCTTGATGTTTTATGTAACTGCTGCAGAAGAAATTCGTAAAGGATTACCGATAAATAATCAATTTTTATTAAAATTAATTTTTAGACCTTTTGTAAGCTTATTCAATACTGATAGAGAAACTTCATTTAATGATATTTCTTTTATAGCTAAAACTATAGATAGTGTTGATGAAGATGCTTTAAAGAAAGAATGGATTGCATTGCCATTAGATTTTATAATGGAAGAGAAGCAAAATCTTTCCAAATTAAATTTTGATAATATATGGAAGAAAATTTTACATCCAAAACATCCAAATAATATTACTAAGTATCCAAATTTAATAAATGTTTTGAATGCTGTTTGCTTCCAAATTCAAATGCCGACCTAGAGAGAATGTTTTTCTCTTTAAGTAATTTAAAAACAAAAAATCGAAATAGATTATCGTCGGCTTCCATTAATGCCACGTGTGTTTTAAAATCAGGATTAAGGGCGAGAGGAGAAACATGTTTAAATATGATGATTGAAAAAAAGTATTTGTCTTTTATGTCGATAGATAAATTATATGCTAATACTGTTAAAAAAAATCTTAATCGCAATATCTTAAGGCATATCGTGAATGACAATGAAATTGCTGGTTCCTCCGTGGGCAGGTTAAAAATATTAAATGTTAGATTATTAAAATCTTGTTCATAGTAAACATCACGCTTAAAAAGAATAAGCGTGTAAAAAATCTTGTCCATAGCAGACATCACGCTTAAAGAAAATAAGCATATAAAAAATCTTGTCCATAGCAAACATCAAGCTTAAAGAGAATAAGCGTGTAAAAAATCTTTGCGAGAGATATTATGAGAAAAAAAAGTAAACGAATTATCAGTAATATGTATAGTTATACATAAACACACACACACACACACACACACACACACACACACACACACACACACACACACACAGGAAAATGTAAAATATCAATTTTGCAATATTAAAAAATTAATTGCAATAAAAAAAATTAATTTTTAATATTACAATAATTAAATTATTTAAATTATTTTTTATTAATAATTTAAATAAATAATTTTTTACATTTTCTTCCTGACGGAAGAGACCATCACCTTCTCGCGGTTTTCGTCGAGCAACAATATATACGTTTTATATTCATAGAAAATAAATACAATAAAACAAGGAATACAATATACAAACGCTAAGTTTTTAATAGTTATATCTAAATATCTTTATAAGACCACAATAAATTTTTTTTATATAATAATTACTTTTTGCAAATAAAAAGTGTATTGGCCAAGAATGGATTTTTGTATTTATAAATTTTAATTTTTATTTACGTATGAAAGAAATATATTGTAATAATGTTATTAACTTAATAAAATAAATGTATAAAAATGTAAAAATAATCGACAAGCATCGCGCCTCGCATGGTTAATTCGTGTCATGAGACGCCATCTTCAAATCAGCGATATAGCGTTTCTCGAGAAAGAAGAAGACAGCAGTTGTCGGTATTTCTTCTCTACCGCTCGAAGTTGGCCGAAGCGCGGAGCGTACACGGATGAGCGCTCGCGTTAGTGTGTGTGTCAGCCTATCCCCTCTACATGCTGCAGCGTGACTGCAATCGTACATGAAATGACATCTCTGCTCCCAGGACGGTGGTTAAGCATCCCTTTATAGCTGCATATCTCTCTCCATCCGGCGGGGATATGACGATGCTTGCATATGGTAGAACACCAAAATCTAAATGTAAGATCATTTACCGGAATTTTGTCTCGTCGTTTGTGATTCTATGGATCACGAAGGTTGACTCGCGCGAATCAAAATTGCGGATTCCTTCTCCTTCCAGAAGGGTGGTAATCGCACGGTACTGGTTGCTCCAATGGTTACCTCCCCTGTTGCGGAGGTGGCTGGCACACTGGGTGATTCGCCGTCTTTCTAATATCGTCCCCGGATCTGGCGTCCCCAGGTGTGCCGGAGATACCTGCTGCTTGCTCTGTGAAACAGTCCGCTAGCATCCTTTCTGATTTTCCAGTTTCTTACATTTTTTTAAAAAACAACCAATATCATGTCGGGGTCATCAATATGACTGGTATCGCCACGTGTTCCGCACGTGTTATGTTCTCGGCGACCCGAGCATGACACGGCTTCTGGATACAAGTTTACTAGATGGTACAAATTAACAAACGAGTATGATTTATTATAACAACTTATAAACACAACTTTATTATAGATATAACAAACTATTGTAGCCAAACTTATAACTAATAATAAAAGTAGTCCGCATGGCAACAAAATTAATCCGCATGAAATCAGAAAAAATCTTTCGAAAGACCGCAGAAATACGCGAGAACATTGCGAACATTTGCGGAAAGTCTATCAGCAAATTCCTCAATTTGCTGATCGAACCAGGCGTGATATTGAGTAATCAATATCACGCGATCAATCGACGCAACCGATCAGAATGCTGATCGGGCATCGACCAGTCTATATAATCGATCATACAAGGTAGAGTCGAGAGAGTCAAATACTACGTGTCGTCCAGAATCGGACTTATAATAATCGTACGAGATATTACCGAATCTCGTAGCGAAGTTCCCGCGAGCCGTACTATCAGCATCTCAGGTGACATATTCGGTCGTCGGCCGCCAGAGTAACGCGATACGCACCGAGTCACCCGACGTTTAACCGACGTTTTGTGTAAAATATAATCGTTAATATCAAGCATCTGTGCACTTGTGAGAATAAATCAGTTAAAATAAAGAAAGTGTGTGTTAATGAATTCAAGAAGATCCCTACATTCTTTTGATCCTGCTCGGAGTCCCAACTCCTTAGGCTTAACGAACCCGACTATCCCTAATATTAACGTTGGCCCATCCGGGGTACAACATATTGGCAGCAGTGGGATAGTCAAAACCATCCCTAAGAACAACAACTGGAGAGGATCATCGTTGATCAAGCCAGCAGAATCAATTGAGTAAGCCTTGACGCACTGCATTACGGGCAGAAGAAGGAAAAAATTTTTCTTGAAAAAATAAAACGTAACGTGCACCGTGTATTACGATACGATAGTGACGAAGACGTCCACGTAATAACCGAATGCGAATTTTCATACGACGAAAAGGATTATAGCTTGCTCGAACCGAACGATACTCTCACATTAATACATACGTACTGACACGCAAACACACCCGAACAAATTTACAAGACGGAAGTATATTTAACTCTTCTAACATACCAATCACTAATAATATACCAATCACTAATAAACGAAATGGCCCACTCACTCGTCGAACAACAGAACGAAATCGACAACGAAATTTTGCAACTACGGCATTCAGTCGATAGACATGGACCGCAAGAAAATCGAACAAACTGTCGCGTCACAATTAATGCACAGTCCGAAAACATTATACTACGTGAACTGATGGATGAAATACGCAAACTTCGCGTACAAGTGAACGGATTAAGCCGGCAGACACAATTACTTATGGACGAACGAACGAGAATCTCCCAGGATTTTTTGTCACACCTATTAGACTTAACTTACGGACGTTCGTATTAAGATATACGAAACCGGGAAATGCACTGACATTCCTCACATTGAAAGACGCGCGTAACATGATCCCAGAGATCGACGGCACGAGGACGCGTGTACGAAATTTTCAATGCAAGTACGTACGCGATAAAAAATATACATCCCGTGGATAAACATTCTCTATTAGAAGCCATTCTTTGCACTAAATTCAAAGGCAAGGCCATGATGGATTTCCGTACGCGAGATATAATAAACTTCGAACAGTTAAAACGAGAAAAGGAATATTTAAGCAAATGAAGTACCGCACATTTACAACTCGAATTTAACTCGCTTAAACAAAAACCAAACGAGAATGCACAAGAATTCGGCAGACGAACAGACAATATAGCCATGGAATTATACGAATGGAAGAAGGAAAAAATTATACGGTCGAACAGCAACGCGCGATTTTAGAAAATATAAAAGAGCAGGCGCTCTACCAGAACAGTATGAAGAAATTAAATTGATTGTACGATCGCAGCGATATCAAACGATACAGAAAGCGATCGCAGGAGCAACCGCGAACAAAAAAACGCGAGGACCTAGCACGCGAACGCTAACCTATCGAAATCGGCCAATAATTAAAACGCAATCACATACCCCACATTGCAATAAATGCGGAAGAATCGGTCATTATGGGCACGATTGCAGAACTACTCGTTTCACGAATAGATATACCCTGCCTAAGCCGGAAGGACAACCACGAATAAATACTATTGAAAAACAGTGTAGCTATTGTAAAAAAATAGGACATTTGCACCACGAATGTTGGATACTGAATGGAAAACCGGAAAATAGTAAAAAAAATTCAGAAAAAATTTTTTCGAATTCGCGAAAAGAAAATCCCGCGAAGAATTTTAAAAGTAAAAAGAGCGAAATCGGCGAAAGTAAACCGACCGTCCCGCGTCCCGCGTCAGACTATCGCGTGGCACACGTCAAGGGAACATCGCTCGCTAATACCGGACTAAATGCGACCACATTACTGATTATAGAAGCCACAGGAAGAAAAATAAATTTCCTGTTTGATACGGGCACATCGGCAAAAATAATAAAATTAAAACATCTACTAGATCACGTCCTAATCTATGAAGAGAAAACTAAGCTAACAGGCATAACAGGACATGAAATAATAACATTGGGCAAGACACATATTACGGTTCAACTGTCGCGAAAAAAGGTACGACACCCCGTATATATAGTGCGAGATAATGCTCTAATGGAATACGATGCGATTCTAGGAGCAGATTTCATTTGGAAATACATAACTGCGTTCAATCCAAAAACAAATTCAGTACAATTTAAAAATATGAAATTCAATCTTTACTCATATAGGCGCGTAACTTTAGGGCCGCGCAGCGAAACAATCGTGCAAGTCACTAACCAAAACATAATTGGATTGACGAAACCAGAAGAAATGATACCTGGAATTTTTGGATGTTGCCTAGTCGAACCGCGAAATTATACATGTCCAATCAGTATAATAAATATTACTGAAGAAGAAAAAATCGTTCAAGTACCGCAAATAACATTAGAAAAAATATATATACAAGAAAAAATAACACAGGAATCTGTGAACGCAATGCAGACAAAAAATAAAGATACAAAATTAATCTCTCGAGAAGAACAAATAAACAATTCCTTGCGCACAGAACATTTAAATAAGGAAGAACGAAAATCTGTATTAGAATTATGTCACGAATATAATGACGTGTTCCACCTAGAAGGAGACACATTAATGTGCACAACAAAAATTAAGCATGATATATCAGTTCGAACAGATTCATCACCAGTAAACGTACGACTTTATCGTTTACCGAAAAAACATAAAGACGAGATAAATAAGCAAATTCAAGAAATGTTGAAACAAGAAATTATCAGACCGAGCGTCAGCCAATGAAACGCACCACTATTAGTCGTGCCAAAAAAGATAGACGCGTCAGGAAAAACAAAATTACGAATTGTAGTAGATTTCAGAAAATTAAATGATCTCACAGTCTCGAAGATTCATTCCCGTTGCCTAACATAACGGATATACTTGATCAGCTGGGCAACGCGAAATACTTCACAACACTGGATTTCGCATCAGGTTACCACCAGATATCAATGACGGAACGAGATAAAAATAAAACGGCATTCTCTACACCACACAGTCATTATGAATTTAATAGAATGCCATTTGGTTAAAAAACGCACCTGCAACCTTCCAACGACTAATGAATTCAATTTTAACGGGTCTGCAAGGAATTAAATGTCTAGTGTATCTTGACGACATTGTAATATACGGTCCTAGTCTTACAGAACACAATAAAAGATTAAAATTAGTTCTTCAAAGACTAAGAGAGAACAATCTAAAGCTCCAACCGGACAAGTGCGAATTTTTACGAAAAGAAGTAGTCTATTTAGGACACATAATTACTGAAAATGGAATTTCGCCAGATTAATCAAAATTGCACGCAGTAAAAAACTTTCCTACGCCCAAAAAGGTAAAAGACGTGCAATCATTCATTGGATTAGCCGGATATTACAGAAAATTTATTGAAGATTTCTCACGAATCGCAAAATCATTAACAAAATTTACAAAAAAGGGAGAGAAATTCGAATGGACCGAAAAATAGCAAAATGCATTTGATACGCTAAAAAATAAATGAACAACGGCATCGATATTGAAATATCCGGATTTTACAAGAGAATTCCTTCTAATCACGGACGCATCGGACTATGCAATAGGAACCGTCTTATTGCAAGGCGAGGTAGGTCAAGACCGTCGCGTATGCCAGCCATGTACTATCACGAGCGGAACAGAATTATAATACGACTGAAAAGGAATTACTCGCAATAGTATGGGCAGTAAAACATTTCAGACCTTATTTATACGGGACAAAATTCAAAATAATTACCGACCATAAACCATCAATATGGTTATTCAACGTAACAGATCCCGGATCACGTTTAATCAGATGGAGATTAAAGCTAGAAGAATATGATTACGAAATAATACATAAAGCAGGAAAAACGAACGCTAATGCTGACACATTAAGTCGTAATGTGGCAACAATAATGGAGAAACAACAAACTGACGACGTCGCGTCAGAAAAGCAATATGAAGAAGAAGAAAAGAAACAAATATTATACGAATACCACAACGCACCTATAGGAAGATACTAGGGCGTTGAACGAACGATAAATAGAACGCGATTGCACCATAACTGGCCAGAATTAAAACGAGATGTTGAACAATACATCTCAAAATGCGAACAGTATCAGAAAAATAAATTGCGACGACGCACTAAAGCACCTTTAATGCTAACAGATACGCCAACGAAATCATTTGAAAAATGCGCGTTAGATATCGTAGGACCTTTGCCTGTAACAACGATGGAAAACAAATATATATTGACATTTCAGGACAGTTTAACAAAATTTAGCAAAGGAATATTGATACAAAATCAAGAGGCGACAACAGTAGCGAAAGAATTTGTCACAAAAATTATATTAGAATATGGAATCCCAGATAAAATCCTGACCGATCAAGGAACAAATTTCACAAGCGAACTATTTAAAAACACATGTAAATTATTAAAAATACAAAAATTGCAAACGACGGCCTATCATCCAGAAACAAACGGAGCACTCGAAAGATCACATCGGACATTAACCGAATATTTACAACATTATATTAATAATGATCAGACAGATTGGGACGAATAGATACCGTATGCGATGTTCGCATATAATACGACACCGCACATCGCTACGGGTTTCACGCCGTTCGAATTGATCTACGGGCACTACCTACGGCCCTAACTAGCTCACCGAAACGATCGTACACATACGATGACTATGCGCAAAAACTCCGTGAAAGAATACGAGCGAATCAGATAGCGAAAGAAAACGTAAAAGAGGAAAAACAAAAAGCGAAGGAAACCTACAGGAAAACAAAAATACGCACATTCGAAATAGGAGATAAAGTCCTATTACACGACGAAACAGTTCGGCGAGGAAGATCGAAAAAATTAGACGCGTTATGGATCGGACCCTCTACAATTTAAAAAAAAATAGGCGATCTAAATTATAAAATAAAAATGGACCGCCGGACAATAAACGTGCACGCGAACCGAATCAAAGCGTTCGTCGAAAATTAAAAAGAGATAAGATAAAAGCGAAATATAAAATTATAAAAATAAAAACATTGGGACTTACCGAAGAAGAATCCCAGCAGGTCCGGAGAATAATCCAATCAACCAATAATCCAATCAACAAAAAACTAAACACTAACAACAAATCAAGAAACTAACACTACAAATTACACTATAAATTATACGACACTACGAAGCATAAAATATTAGGCCCCAGGAGAGCGGCCTTTCGCCTCTGCGTTGTCCGCTGGGCCATCCTTGAATCCCTCCTCATCCAAATTATCGGCGGGAATATCTAACGGATCGATATCCGAGGCACCCTCCGAATCAACTTCTACGTCCGTCACAACGGCTTCAGGCATAGAGATCAGCAGTTCGTAGAGTTCCACACACCAAGGCAACTCTACAACTCTGCCTGGAACATCATTGCTGACGAACCAAATACAGTCCGCACAAACGTGGAACACACCATAAAATTGCGATAAAATTGATTTATAATGGACAGCTACTCGCCACGCGACGAAAATGCACCTGAGCGGCCGGACTATTCATGAATTCATGGACGTCACTATCGTCTATCTTGACGGCGAAGTCCTCGTCGTCGGACAACATTTTCACCGCGGCAGTATCATCAAAAACCGGCGGATCGCGCCTACAATTCTCCCGGGAACCATGATGTCGCAAAAAAGGTTCGATAACTGACAAGATACAGCCAGAAAGCTCATCGAAAAAGAATGAAATATTAGAACATCTATCTAACACCGATATAATAAAAAGGACACTAAGAGAAATGATAAACGTTATAAAAAGCAAGCTCAACAGATTCACAGGAAAATCTTTTTAACTAAAATAGTGAAATAAGAATAAAGTAATATTACGCCAGGGAATATGATAAAAAAGAAACGTCGATTTCGAACATCGCAAACTCTTCATACGAAATAAGAATTTTTATTTTAACATTACAGAATACATATATGGATAACTAATGGAGAAGGAGAAGAAAAACTACCTATTTGAAGTAGAGAACTTCAAACACCACCCCGGAATATACTTCGAGGAAATAAGAAAACTAAACATAATCGATTCATTCTAGAAAATAGTTATAAAAATAGATATCTCACCAATTAAAAAACGAGCAGAGCAAATAGAAGGATACATTCAAAAAACACAAAACACAAAACATATGCACTATGTTACAATTTACAAACAAAGGGTCATGCCATAAGTATAATACCATAATTGAAAACAATTACCAGCGGTTAAAACATTTAACAAAAAGAATAAACTCTCTGTATAAAACACAAAATTCAAAAACGAAACGAGGGCTGATAGATGGAATAGGAACTATTGCCAAAACATTATTCGGAACAATGGACAATGAGGATAGAAAACTAATCAATGAACAATTAAATATCTTACATAACAAACAACAAACAACAGAGCATATAATAAAAAATCAAATCAAAATTATAAACGCAACGATACCGCATATAAGTAATCACGAGAAAACAATCCAAAATAATGAAAACATTTCAGCTAACGCAATCAAAAAATTAGAAATGACACTAACAACGGAAATAAGTAGCGAAAACATAAAAGAACACTTTATAATCACCAATGCAATACTTGACGCAAAACGCGGAGGACACACTAGAATATCTAACTGCGATAAAAAATGGAATACTACACCCGCGACTAATACCGTTAGAAGAAATAATGAAGAATCTTAAGGAAGCAATCACACAAATACCGCAAGGATCATATTTTCCATTTAAAATAAGGGAAGAGGATTGGCCTATAGAAATAGAAAAATAGCAATAGAAAAAGTAACGAAAATGAGCGCGCACTGTGACAAAACAAACGTCTATACAATCTTACATTTTCCGCTAATTTCACTTCCACTATACGAAATATTAAATATAATACCGCTACCGGTACCATACAAGCAAAACATATCCGCATTAATTGAAACGAACAATCCATTAATAGCTTTGGATACTGACAGACACACGTACGCAAAATTGACTCACGAAAAGTTAAGATAATGCAAGCAAATAAATACAAACTACTTGTGTGAACAAATCTTTCCAATTAGAAATGTAAAAACTGTTATGCGAAATAGATATATATGTAGAAAACGACAACCGTTATAACAATTGTAAAATTAAATATATAACAATAAAAAATAGCATATGGATAGCCTTAAGTAATTCATATTCTTGGTTATATTCAGCGAAACAAACTATTACAATCTTATGCAAAAATAATAAAGAAATGCGTAGAACTATTACAAATACAGGAAAAATAACGTTATCAAGTAATTGTAAAATAGTTACATCAGACGTGACAATAAAATCAACAAGTACCAAGGGAAAAGAAATAAAAACTTATTTATCAGAATATAACATTACATTACTAAGCGAAACTCTCAAGGTAAATAAAACAGAAAAAATTAAATTAAAAGTTATACAAGACGCAACAGACCTGACAGAATTAACAAAGAAATTAAATAACATGAAGAACGAAATAAACAATAAACGAGATATCCCTTTTTTCACAAAAACACTTTGTATATCCTGTATCAATTAGCAGCTCATTAATAATAATCATCGCTACAATAATAGCAACAACAATAATTGTAATAAGAAAGAAAAAACAAAATGAAATCATGACTCACGCAATATAGATCGCGTCGTTAAAATAAGCGAAAGTACTCGATTCTAAGCAAACGATTATAACAAAAAATGTATCGGAAGAAAAATTATGTAAAAAAGCGAAAACTTCGTACCTCCGTTTTTTTTACTAACGGGGGGAGAGGGGATGTTGTAGCCAGACCTACAACTAATAATAAAAATAGTCCGCATGGCAACAAAATTAATCCGCATGAAATCGGAAAAAGTCTTTCGAAAGACGACATAAATGCGTGATCGCCAAAATTGCGATCAGTCTTTCGAAAGACCGCAGAAATGCATCGCGCGAGAACATTGCGAACATTTGCGGAAAGTCTATTAGCAAATTCCTCAATTTGCTGATCGAACCAGGCGTGATATTGAGCAATCAATATCACGCGATCAATCGACGCAACCGATCAGAATGCTGATCGGGCATCGACCAGTCTATATAATCGATCATACAAGGCAGAGTCGAGAGAGTCAAATACTACGTGTCGTCCGGAATCGGACTTATAATAATCGCACGAGATATTACCGAATCTCGTACCCGCGAATCGTACTATCAGCATCTCAGGTGACATATTCGGTCGTCGGCCGCCAGAGTAACGCGATACGCACCGAATCACCCGACGACGTTTAACCGTGTGTAAAATATAATCATTAATATATCAATCATCTGTGCACTTGTGAGAATAAATCAGTTAAAATAAAGAAAGTGTGTGTTAATGAATTCAAGAAGATCCCTACATTCTTTTAATCCTGCTCGGAGTCCCAACTCCTTAGGCTTAACGAACCCGACTATCCCTAATATTAACGTTGTAGCCCATCCGGGGTACAACAAAACGTATAACAAAGACTATATCACAGATTATTTTCTCTTTGTGGATGAACTAACAAATGAGAATTTCAAAAAGAACTTAGAACTTAAGAGTTGTTAGATGGGCAGTCGGAACTCCTTTTCCTATAATAGCGCCGTCTAGGGGATTTAGACAAGTTGATCGCCACAACAAGCGACACTATGAACACTTACCTTAATGATGTCATTGATTTTGTCGTAACTTTTTTCTGGCTACCATATACATAGGCTGCGTTCCGTAACTCATTGCCAGTACTGGCAGTACTGTAATGCCGTTCCGACATTCATTTCAGTGTGCTGCGATAGCACTACAATAGAATAATGACGTCATAAATGTTGTCGTCACTTCCTGCTGCGGCTACTGTAACTAAAAAGACGCAGCAGTCACAGTACAAAATGGCAACGTTCGAGAAAGAAGAATTAATTCTATTCGATGCAGACACAAATATTCAATATAAAATAATAATAAAGAAAACGCACAAAAAGCATTGCGAGATAAAAAGAAAGTTTGATATTTATATTATAGTGGATTCGATCATTCGCGCTACCAAGTTTATATAAACATTATTTTATACGAAATTATTGTTTTAATTGCTTTTCAAGAGAGATCATGCATCTACTTGATTTTCCATCTTTTTCTAAGATTGGCCATATTAATTCCAATATAAAAAAAATTTATTTCGATGTAATCTAAAATAAATATATTTTAGTAAAATTACAGAAACAGTTTATCGTATCTACAAAGAACAAAAGATTATAAAAATATACCGAAAGTGAGTTTAAAATTTTTTTATTTGTATATCGAGATACTACATCTTCTACAATTTTAGGTATAGAATTTGATCTTTTCTTTAATATTGGGTGTCGCGTTGGGTGACACCCGTTTAACCACGTCCCGATTGATCATTAGCCATTCACAGCGCTTGAACAGTAGAAAAATTCTAGGCACCGGCTCCTGTGAGTGGTTGTGGTCAATCGAGACGTGGTCAAATGGGATTCTCCCGGTCGCATTCAAAAAATGCAACGGTTGAGTAAGTATTTGTCAAGGTAATTGATCTAAATTCAATTGGATCTAACAGTAAAGACCAATCATCAATAACCATTCACTGATCGCTTTGTTCCGCTGAACACATCATTATTAACATTTCCTCCATTGCATCAGAGTCACTATCAAATTCACCGCTACTTGATTCCATTATATGTGCAATATCATAAAAACTTAATTATAAAAACTTTTTCTATTTTCTTATATTATTATATGACAGCGTCATATGCAGTCGTACACAATACTGTTCAATCCTGTTCCGTTTCCATAATTTCACAGTACAGCGATAGTGAAGTAAAAACGGAATGCATAGCACACTATAATGACGTTATGCTGACAGTATTGCCAGTAAGTTACGAACTCCCTCCTGGTGTGCCATCTTGACGTGGTGAGGGAGCTCCCTGTCCCTATGACCACCTGCTGGCAGTACCGGGATCCAACCCCGGGAAAGCCCGGGTGCGAGAGGTCAGGGTCTAAGGACACACCGACTCTGGGTCCGGTTCTCCAGTAGAGTGTCGGATCTCCTTCGGGAGGGGATGCGGCGACCTTGACTTCAAACGCCCGGCAGTGCGGCGAAAGGGGGAGGTCTGCTCCCTGTCCGCAACGACACGGGTGTTCCCGCAGGCGTGTCGCCGTGTCGCTGGGTGTTGCTGGCGGCACGGCGACACGCCAGGACACAAGCCAGGAAGGGCGGTGCTCTGCCCATAAGAGGGGAACGGACTGCGGTGCCGCTCGGACGTTTCCAAGGCAGGGTCCGCAGTCCGGTCGTCGGGGCCGCCGGACGTATTCCGAGGACGGGGTCCGGCGACATCGGTGAGCCATTGTACCTAGGTTCACCAGAGTGCCACATTGCACTAGGGGCATGCCAGCTCATATCGCAATCCCGTGGTCATGTTTCGCGGGACCGGGGGCCTTGCTTTAACCGCCCGGGTCATGAGGAAGAAAACCTCTATAAAAAATCACCCCAATCTAAGCTGTGTTACGTGGCGAGAGGTGCATGGCACAGGGGAAGCTGTGTCGTTAGCGAACAACCCAGTGGGCAACTGGCGCACCCATTGTGGCTTCAGCTTTACCTCCGGAAAGGGCGTCACCCGGAGGCGGACTTATGACTTGTTCCGACTTGTGGGAACAGTATGGATGGTTCAAAATTAATTAAACAAACAACTCCTACCGGCTCAGCCATTGACAGCCCGACGAAGCAGCGGCTTAGTCTCTACCGCAGTGGAGTCGTTAAATTCAGGGACGAGATTGCCACGACAAAACCAAAGTGGCATGAAGTGAAAGTGACAAAAAATTACCATCCGTAATGTCGGTCTTAGCCCGGGAGAGTTATGTCTCGCTGGGTACGAGAGTCACGTCTGTCACCGACATGAGGACGTCCAAAATGCCAACTATGGACGCCTCCAGGAAAAAGCCAAGCAAGTTATTGACACCTCGTCTAAGGAGTCCGACTCGGACACGCTGGGTAATCCGGTGTCAGAGGAGGAGGTACAATTTCGAGGAAGAGGAAGATTGGCAAAAAACTCCGACCACGTGGAGAAATTTACTGCCGCTGAGCGCCTGAGGAGAAAGAAAAAGCGGAGGGAAATCGCTGAACACATTGCGACGTTGGAGGCTGACAATACCGATGTTGAGGTCAGCGACAATCGAAGAAATAGAGAGGCAAAAGCGAAGGAGTTTGAACTCTCAGACCACTATAGAGAACTGCCTGCTCTGGACGTCAACGCTATAATCATGGAGCAGGTCAATAAAATAAGAAAAGTCGTTCATAAGTCTAATAACATAAAAGGCGACCTAATGGGCCTTTTATATAAGGCCTCCGAAAAGATTGGGGGAGCCAACATACCGTTGGTCAAAAGACTGCAAGAAAAAACAGCTACTGATGCGGAAGAATTAAGAAACGAACTCCTTCTAGCAGGACGAGATAACGCATCTCTGAAACAGGAGATCGAAGACTTAACGAGAAGGATGGAGGAAATGAGAGTCCCCTTTCTCTCTTCCCCCCTTCCAAAAATGCCATTGCCTCCTGTGTCATCGGGGGGACATGACACCGTGACGCCAACGCCGGAAGTGCTCTTCTCCCGTCTTAAATGAGAGGAACAACACCCTCTCTCCCCTCCCCCCTTTGAATCCCATAGGCCCCTCCGCCATGGAAGTAGAAGAGCGGGATAGGAGGATGAGGGAAGACTTTCCGACACTAAGATCCTCGATTAAGGGGGTCAGGAAGAACTTAGACCCCAAGACACCATCCACTCGGAAGGTCACAATTGACGTAGAGGAACTTGGCACCCTCATTGCCAAAATCATCCCCCGCGTCCTAAAAGACATGGGATATGCCCCTAGAGGCCAACCCCCGGCACGGGCACTTCCCGCCCCGGCGCCCAAATCCCCAAAGGTCAAGTCTAAGGGGAAGAAGGGCGCCGAGGAGGAAAGTAAGGAAGTACAGGCGACTCTGAGACCTCCTGCCTCCCCCCATTACCCGCACCCAATCGCCGGGTTCAACCGAGAGGGCGGCCAAGACAGTGACTATGGAACATACAGCCTTAACACAGGCTTTGGGAATTAGCACCAAGCAAACCACGCATCCGCCCTCAGAGGGCACGTGGAGCAAGGTGGCGGGGAGGAAAGAGAGAAGGACTGCAAACAAGACGCAGCAACTCTCTTCTACTGGAGGAAAAAAGTCCTTTAATGTTAAGGACACACAACATCCTCCTCCAAGTTCTTCTGCCAAAAAGGGGAACAATAATAATAAAAGGAAGAGAAAGAAGAGGATAGTATCCAAGACGGCGGCTGTGGCTATAACTTGCCCTGAGGGTAAATATACGGAGGTTATGATCATGACAAAGAAGAAAGTCCCTAGTTCAGAACTGGCGACTATGGGGATTTCAGAAATCCGAGCACGGCGTGCAGTTACTGGTGCGCTAATTCTGAAAATCCCAGGTGAGGACAACGCCCGGAGGGCGGATCTACTTGCCGCCAAAATGCGGGATGCGGTAGATGATATGGTGAGAGTAAAAGTAGCCCGCCCTACAAAGAAAGCGGAAGTGCGTCTTCGAGATTTCGACGACACTGTTGAATCTGAGGATGTGGTTGCGGCTATTGTGGCCGCGACGGGATGTGACCCGCCAGAAATATAGGCGGGGGAGATAAGCCGTGCCTCCGGCCAGTTGGGCACCGCGATTGTGCGTTGTCCGGTGGCGGCAGCAAACGCGGTGGTCACTTTTGAACGTATCCAGGTGGGATACACAAAGGCAAGGGCGGGAATGTTGGAGGCTAGGCCCCTCCAATGTTTCCACTGCTTGGAAAAGGGTCACGTCCGGCAGCGGTGCACGAATTCCGTCGACAGGAGTGGGGCGTGCTACCGCTGCGGACAAATGGGACACTCCGCCAAGCAATACAAAGGTAGAACGGAGTGCCCTGCGTGTAAGGCGGCTGGGAAATCCTCTGATCACAAAATCGGGGATCCCAGTTGTAGAGCCACCTCCAAGGGGAAGGGGGCATTTCGCAAGAGGGCGGACAGTGTGGCGGCTGCCCAACCCTCCGGGAAAAGCGGAGGAAACAAAGTCGGGGAAACAGCCGGCGGTGGGGGGTCAAAAAACAAGAAAAATATCCCCCAGCCACTTAAGGAGCATATGGTTCCTCTCCCCTCCGGGGATGGGGAACCAATGGAGGTTTGCCCGGAGGAGGCCACCACGTCAATGGCCAAGTAATGGCTACGTGGCTCCTTCAGGCGAACCTGAACCACGCCCGCTACGCACAGGACTTATTCGTCCATACCATGGCGGAGCGTGGTATAGGATTGGGCGTTGCTGCCGAGCCGTACAACGTGCCTGATCACCTATGTTGGGTGGCGGATCGTCTCGGCTCGATGGCGATACATTGGAGGGCGTTTGACGCCTCGCCCCCTGCCTCTTTTGTCGAGGCAGGGAACGGTTTCGTGGCAGTGGAGTGAGGGGCCATAGTCGTCGTTGGGTGCTATTGCCCGCCGAGCCTATCATTGGCCCAGTTCGAGGACTATCTCGACGGATTGGAGGAGTGAATACGCCGGTGCCTCCCCCGGCCTGTCATGGTCGCCGGAGACCTCAATGCCAAGTCAGCAACGTGGGGTTCCCGAAAGACCAATGTCAGAGGTGGTACTTGGACGATTGGTTGGCGGGCATGGGCCTCTGTTGTCTCAACAGGGGCTCGGCCAGTACCTGCGTCCGATGGCAGAGAGAGTCAGTGATTGATGTCATCTTTGCGAGCCCTCCTGCTGCCGGACTGGTAATGGGATGGAGGGTGACTCAGGAACTGGAGACGGGCTCCGACCACTTATATATAGTGGTCGGGATCCGGGCCGCTCCGCCCGAGGTGCTGGCCAGACAAAAAAGCCACCAACGCACTCTGCGACGGTGGGCCCTCACAAAAATTGAGGAGGATGCCCTGAGGGCTGCCGTCCTCGCGGGTACCTGGCCCGGCCAAACACGGGCCGGGATAGATGATGAGGCGGATCGGGGATATCATGGAAAGAGCATGCGATGCGTCCATGCCCCGGTCTAGGTCGCACCCCCGGCGGGCCGCATACTGGTGGACCGACGAGATCGCTGACCTGCGGCGACTCGCGGTCCGCCGGAGAAGGAAGTTCACTCGGGCCCGCAACAGGGGGAATCCCATCAGGACTGGAGAGGCGTACGAGGCATTTCGTGTGGCCCGGGCCTCCCTAAAGGCGGCCATTAGGGCTGCGAAGGCTGGGGCCTGGGAGGAGCTAGTCTCCTCCCTGGACCGGGACCCATGAGGGCGTCCATACAAAATAGTAATGAAAAAACTCAGGCACGGGACGCCCCCAGTCGCGGAGGGCATGGACCCCGAGTTCCTGGATGAAGTGGTGGGGACCTTGTTTCCGATGAAACAGTGCACGGTCCTCCCCTATGTAGGTTCGCCCGAAGGCTAGGCGGAGGAGCTCGGGGTAACTGAGGGCGAGATGCTCTCCGCGACTAAGAGGTTTGGGGGGCAAAAACAAAGCCCCTGGACCTCCCAGATGGAATCCCGGGTAGAGTGTGGGCCCTGGCCTTTGGAGGAATAGGCGGCCGGCTGAGACAGCTATTCACGTGCTGTCTCAGAGCTGGCCGCTTCCCCTCCCGATGGAAGAGAGCCAACTTGGTCCTTCTTCGGAAAGAGGGGAAACCTGAGGACTCCCCATCCGCATACAGGCCCATTTGCCTGCTGGACGAGGCGGAAAAGCTGTTCGAGCGGATAATCGCCGCCCGTCTCGTTCGGCACCTGTCCCTGGACGGTCCCAACTTATCGGGGGATCAATTTGGATTCCGGGAGGGCCGATCCACAATTGACGCGATTCAGCGCGTTCGGGTCCTCTCGGACCAAATTGTTAGTGGGGGGGGGGGTGACGGTGGCGGTGTCCTTGGACATCGTCAACGCATTTAACTTTCTCCCCTGGGAAAGGATTGGGGAGGCGATGAATTATCATCGCCTTCCCCCATATATGAAGGAGGTCATCTAGGACTACTTCAGGGACAGGACGATCGGGCGACAAAATGGGACTCGATCGCGGGCGGGGAATATATTGCGGGGTCCCGCAGGGATCGGTGCTTGGGCCGCTCCTGTGGGATCTAGCATATGATAGGGTGCTTCGCACGGCGCTTCCCCCTGACTGTCACGTTGTGTGTTATGCGGATGATACGTTGGTGGTGGCTGGGGGGATGACTGGGATGGGGCGCTGGTCATGGCCAATATGGCTGTGGCTAGCGTCGCAAGAGCGATCACGGCGATGGGGCTGGAGGTGGCGCCCCATCGCCGTGATCAAAACGGAAGCAATATTCCTGTATAAGAGAAGACGTGGGGTGCCGCCTCCGGAATTCGTGCGGATAGGGTCGGCCCGCGTTAGGGTGGGACCGAACCTAAAATATCTCGGTCTCACCCTGGAAGGACATTGGGGGTTCGAGACTCATTTTAGGTCTCTGACGCCCAAGTTGGGTAGGATGAACGCACTATGTCGTCTCCTGGCCAACCTCGGTGGTCCGGGCGCCGCTGTGCGGCGCCTATGTGTGAACACCGTCCTGTCGGTGCTCCTGTATGGGGCACCGGTTTGGGCGACCGCAATGGCGGCCAGCCGCCGCATAAGGGCGGTGGCAAACGCGGTTCAGCGCCGTATGGCCGCCAGGGTTGCCCGTGCATATAGGACGGTATCACAGCCCGCGGCGGTCACGGTCCTCGCTGGGGTCCCTCCTGTGGATCTCATGGCCCTGGAGCGCGCTGAAGTCTATCGGCGCACCAGGGCGCTGAGGAGAGAGAGGATAGTCTCCGCGGCGAGGGCTGTGATAAAGATTAGGAGGGAGGAACGCGAGGGAGGAACGCGACTCGGGTCATGCTGCAATGGCAGCAGAGGTTGGAGGATCCGGGCGTGTTTGGCCGCTGGACCACCGAGGCCATCCGGCCTCTTCTCACAGAGTGGGTGTGAAGGGGCCACGGCGGGCTGACCTTTAGGTTGACGCAGGTGCTCTCCGGACACGGATGTTTCGGGGAGTATCTGTGCCGAATTGGGAAAGAGGTTGCCGAAATATGTCGGCATTGTGGAGCGGCCCGGGACACGGCGCGGCACACGCTGGAGGCTTGTCCGGTGTGGGCCGAAGAGCGCCGTGCCCTGGCCGCGGTTATAAGGGATGACCTCTCCCTCCGTTCCCTGATTGAGGGGATGCTGGAGGGGGAGGATAAGTGGAGGGCGGTCTCCTTCTGCGAGGCAGTGATGCAGCGGAAGAGGAGGCCGAAAGAGTGAGAAGAGGTGAGTCTCTGGCCCCCGCGGGCCCCGGGGGCTCGCTCCAGAAATATCAGAAGGCGGCTGCTGGCGCACCTAAGGGCGCAGTAGCCGTGGGTGGGGGGAGTTGGGGCGGCACCTGCCTGCCTGCTCTCCCCCTCTGAATGGTTCCCAATGATAGGAGTGGGGTCTCTCCGGGTGATGGGGGTGGCGCCTTAGGACCCCGTGCATTGCGCTGGGTAGCGGGGAGACCCAGCCGAAGGGGGCCTTCTTTTGGGGGGCCTCCTCCCCCCCAGCAGAGTTGGCACCCTTGGAGAGGGATTGGGGCTGGGGCTGGCCACGCTGGTCCTGGTCACCTCCTCTTCGGGGGGGTGTGCTAGTCCCGGGGGCGGGGCGATGTTTTCGCGCCGCGCTGCCGCCGGGACCGCGTGGGACCCGACCGGGGGTTTGGACGTGGGGGCCGTGGAGTTGCCACGCCTGTTCCGGACGGGAAGGGGGAGTCCCGCCTCGAGACTTCTCCCCTAAGTAGGGATAAAGGTCCCAACAGTGGGTGCCCGCATCTGCCTTCAGCGGATGCGGGTAAGAGCGTAGGGGGGGGCATGAAGAAATGCCGCTGGTAGTACCGTGGGCTCCCCCGCAAAATGCCCAAGTAGGCACACACCGGATTTTTTTTTAGTGGGTATAGGGTGACCACAGCATGGTGGCACCACCGAGTCCCACACTCCCCCCCCCCGGAACTCGGGACGCTCGGGGGGGGGGCGTAAAGCATTTTTCCCGGTCTACCAAAAAAAAATGTAAGTTACGAAACGCAGTCATAGTATACCTAGACCGAGTGTTGAGGAATGGGGATTGATGTCTACATAGAAAAAGATAAACTCTGTTTTGTGCCTTTGCGTTCTCTTTTGTTCGCATATGCGTATAAATCATACATCTGTAAGTGGGGATCGTAAGTAGAAGCGTATATTTTGTACACATATGTGAATGAAAGAGAGAGAGAGAGAGAGAGAGAGAGAGAGAGAGAGAGAGAGAGAGACAGAGAGAGAGAGAGAGAGAGAGAGAGAGAGAGAGAGAGAGAGAGAGAGACAGAGAGAGAGAGAACACAAAGGCACAAAACAGAGTATATCCTTTTCTACATACAGATCTACTCCCATTCCTCGAATAAAGGCAAACGCTTAGTCTAGGTATACTATGTCTATGGCGGCTACAGAGGTGAGGCAACTACAGCATTAAGACGGCGAACATCATGACTGTTCAAAATATATTACATATAAAGTAAGCAAAAAATATCAGACCGAATAAAATGTCGTAATAACAAGATTTAAAAATTATATAACTTTATATACTTTTTTACATAATATGTTCAGGCACGGCCGAAGACTTAAAGCGCACAGTAACAATTTCGCAGTTCGCCTAATTCGCGAAGCGGCGCCATCCTCTGGAACGATCAGTCCGCGATAATTCGATCAATAGCGCACTGCGGCGCGGATTACTTCCAAAAAGGGAGCGCTGCCGCTTATTGATAACGCGCCTGCCCCATGTCGTCATCCGTTCATTTTCAGCTTCTTCTTCCCGGCTTCTCTCTCGAACACTCGGAGCATTAACAATGCTCTCATGCTCCCGTGCTCCAATTTCGAGACAATAAGTAAAATTCGTGCTCGTGGTTATGCAAGCCGATTCAACGCGAGTATCTGTTTTCGCCGATCGTTCCTCGCAAGCTCTCGAGGAAAGGAGAAACCGAAGCAATTTGACCATGCAATCTCTCCTGCCGCGTACCAGGAGAATTATTTGTATATTGGCCAGTGGCGTTGGAGGGTGCACCACTGCAATCCGACTTGCATCCATCGAGAGAATAGGACCATCATCTCTCTGGAGTGCGGGTCGTGGGGATTCAAGAGAATATACATGTACGAGGGTAGTCTGAAAAGTTTTGAGCCTTAACATGAAGATGACGTTACTCGTCAAAATCATTCTAGTACTACAATAGTATATGCTTTGAAAGACTTTTGTGAAAATTTCAGCCATTTTGGACGCTCAGTTGTTGTTTGACAGTCGTTTGTGTCAGTCGATGTCAGTGTTTTTGTAAAAATGGAAAAAATTGAATATATGCCGTGCCGTGATTAAATTCTTACATTAAAAGGCAATACGCCTGCGTAAATTAAAATCGAGTTGGATGCTGTTTACGGGGACTCTGCTCCATCATTTGCCATCGTAAAAAGATGGACAGCTGAATTTAAATGTGGTCATACCAGCTTGGCTGATGATGAGCGTTCGGGATGGCTAAAAACTGTGATCACCACTGATAACATCGAAAATGTTCACCAAATAGACTGGACGACCGTCGAATCAAGGTTAGAGATAGCAGAGGCTATGGGCATATCGAAGTACGCGTTTGTCATATATTGACTGAAGAATTGAATATGCGCAAGCTATCCGCGCGTTGGGTGCCGCGCTTGCTCACTTTGGACAAAAAACGAATTCGAATGAACATTTCCAAGGCCCTGTTGGAGCGGTTCAAGCAAAACGAGTCAGATTTTTTGCGTAATAACTGTAAATGAAACTTGGATCCACCACTACACCCCAGAGACAAAAGAACAGTGGACTGCAAAGGATGAACTTGCTCCGAAAAAGGTGAAGACGGTTCCATCAGCTGGGAAGGTAATGGCGACTGTTTTTTGGGATAGTCACGGAATTGTGTGTATCAACTATTTTGAAAAAGGTAAAACAATAACGGGAGCGTATTACTTGATAAGCTGAAGACAGACATTGCAAAAAAAAACAGCCGCATTTGAAGAAGAAGAAAGTGTTATTCCATCAAGACAACGCACCTGCTCACACTTTCGCCATGGCCAAAATTCACGAACTGCACTTCGAATTGGTTAATCATCCGTATTCACCAGATCTGGCCCCCAGCGACTTTTTCCTGTTAAGCTTAAAGTTTTGCTTAGAGGACAGAGATTTTCATCGCATATGTAAACGCCTATTTTGCAGAGCAAGACGCCAACTACTATTTGGAGAGGTTAAAGAGGTTAGAGTATCGATGGGAAAAGTGTATCGACTTAAAAGGAGATTATGTTGAAAAATAAAACTATATTTGACCGAAAAAATACTTGTTTCTATGTTAGGCTCAAAACTTTTCAGACTATCCTCGTATATATGTATATTGTAATATATGTATGTATATATGTGTATCATTGTATTGTTGACGTGTTATTCTAAACATATTATTTGCAATAAATCATCACATGCCTCTGTAGTCGAAAGAATAAGATGCCGATAAGCAGGAGATCCAGGTTCGATTCTTGGCTGAGGTGATATTTTTCGCAAAATAATTACGAATTTTTCACGACTGGTTCGTGGTCGGGCTCCGCCGTGACGCACACCCTCCCTTCTTATTTGGATCTAATTGCTCTCACTTTGTCAAACGATTTTCTGTCAATAAAATCGATCGCGTCACGTGGATCGATATCTCGCTGTCGTGCTCCCGCCGCTGCGTCTCGATCAAGATCTCCGTGAGTTCCTGTAAGATTTCTGTACTCATGGAATTGCAACTAAGGCAATTCTCGTAAGATTTCCCCCCCGCGATCCCTAGTGCAGCGGCGTGTTATGTGCGAGATTTCCGTTCGCGCTTTATCGTACACCCGCCATTGCCACGCGGTCGGAACATTCTCGAACATTTTTGTTCATCTTGACAGCATGATTAATTCTGTTATGCAATAAACAATTGATTTTGTGACTTCTGTGAATAGAAGAAGTGGTCATTTGTCTCATTCTTCACCGATCCTACGATTCTTATCGTTTCAATCGAGTAGCGCCTATACTCTCCATCTCTCTCTCTCTTTTTCTCTCCTGCTGAGTGTCGTTGTTCGACGACATTCGCGCCTCTCGAAATCGGAGTGAAATCGGAGTTTCTCTGCTTCGGTTTCTGGTCCTTTGAGCTATCCCGAACATAATATAATTCTTGTAATTATTCTACACATAAAAATATTAAGGTAATTATCGAACAATCGATAATTTACGAGATATTTTATATTTTATGTTAAAATACAACAGAATAAAGTACAGTATAAAATATCTCGTAAACAATGGATTTTTTGACAACTCTACCTTAATACTTTTATATGCAGAATAATGAGAAGAATCGTATTATGTAAAAAAAATGATATAATTCCATTATAAAAAATAATGATGATTTTCATATGATCTTAAAAAATTGATTTCTTTTAAAAATTAATTTTATTTTTTTGAAATTATTTATTCTTTTCCAGATTATATAGCTTTTCTATGAAACTTTTTTTTTAATGTGTTTTTTTTAATGTGTTGTTTTCAAGATGATCTATCAATCCAATATTTTTTGCCTACGCTATATATTACTATTACATTTGTTAGATTTAAACTGTATTATATGTAAAGATAAACCATTTTTTATGCGAGAACATACATAAATATATATAAATATACATGATTACATACGAAATATCTATATTATCAATACTTTAATAAATAATTTATCGAAAATGACTTTTAAAACCAACGTCGGTAAATTGCATCTTCGACATAATTTCTGCAATGTATTATTGCTATTCTTGGTATTTGTTTGTAATAATTATATATTACTTCTGCTAAATCTGAATTGAAATTTGAATCACTAGATTCTTTGCTAGAATCAATTGCTAGCTTTAGAATAGTTTCAAATAAGAATTTCTTTTCTGTACATTTTTGTCCATATTTTGAGATCAAATTAATTAAGCTGTTATACTGTTTATTTTCGCTGCCATCACTCAAAATATCATTCCAATTTAACATCCACATTTGCAGCAATAGCATACTTATTAAAATTAGAACGCTACTGGTAGCATGCTTTTATGGGTGCATTTGGGGAGCACGCTTACGTGCTATGAGACGCTAACGCCAATTTAGACGTTCATGGAGGACTATTGTGGTACTACGTGGTACTAACAGAGTGCTTTCCAACAACGTACACAGGCGATACCGTGTAACACAGTGTCTACACTGGTGCTTTCCATCTATGACACAGAGAGACACAGAACGACACTGCGAAACACAGCTCAATCCTAAGTTTGGCCGTGTCGGACATCAATAGTGCCAACATATCGAGCAAAATTATTTTTTTTAAGTGGTATTAATATACATTCCGATCATTATTGTCATTTTGAATGCGTTCCGTTCCGTATTATTTATCCTTGTTTAATGTATAGTGATAAGGATAAATGATACATCATGCGCATCATGCGAGAAACGGAACGCATCCTTTATCTGCAAAAAAATGTCGTCGCGTTCGAATAATACCGAACTTGGAATTCTTAGATAATCAATATTCAGTTTTTTTTTAAAGAACTATGTAAGCTTAAAAACATTACGTATTTGTTGATGACCCATTATTAATACATATTCTATTGGATTAATTTTTATTACAGATATATTCTTTTGTCGGCATTGTAAAGGAATTATTCCTACATTAGATGATGTTAAGCATCATGCTTGTTTCAAAGGAAAAGAAGTTTTCCTTGAAGGAGAAAAGGAATTATACTCACCTGAAATGAATGAGTTCCATGTAATGTTAAATCGAAAAGATCATAGTTATTTCATAAATATAAAATAAAGCGCTTTGTAGCCAGGAATGAAATAATCAATACATATAATTTATTTAAATTTATTTCAGTATGTATTAATAATTCTTCAAAAAATGCACTGGCAATGGATGAAAACGGATGATAATGGATGATAATGGATGATAACGAAAAAAATGCGCTCATGTTTATGGTCTTCTCCTACGTCACAATTTTTTACGCTCTTTAGTGAGCGTGTTTAGTAACTTATGTGTTCCAATTAAACTCTATAACTGTGTCTTACAGTGTCTCTCTGTGTCACATTGTGTAACACCAAACTCCGCTTGTTGGAAAACACCCACAGTTACGGGCTCCTCGAACGACTTTTGTTGTATTATAAGCGTGGCAAATATGGACGAAGATAATCGCAATGAGTTGATATCGCAACGGATTGCAATTTTGCATGAAATTGTAATAGAATGGAAGTAAATATTAATGGACCTTGTTGATTTTATATCATCATCAGAAAGTGAAGAACGTGAAGATGAATTGGAATATGTTATGCATGTTGCGGAAAGAAGAAGGAAGTTGCCAAAATTAAAAAACTACGTAAATATTGTATCTGCCTACAGTAATCAACAATTCAAGTCACATTTTAGGTAATTTGAAAATAATAAATTATATATTTTTTATTACATGAATTATATGTACCTAATCTTAGCTATTTTTGTACGTGTTTTCGTGTTTATATTTACTAAAAGGTTTATTTGTGTTTCTTTCTTATGGCAGAATGTAGATACATTTGAATATATACTTGCTATTATCGTTTCAAGATTGAAGAGAATAGCTGCATTCAGCAGAGAAACCAGATCAGTGAGCGTTCAGTGATTCTTTATTACGATTGGTTTCTACACTTCCATTCAACGAAGATCTAAAGGCAAGAACTAATCATATTGAAAAATCACTGAATGCTTACTGATCTGCTTTCTTTGCTGAAGGCAGTCAATATATACAGGATTGCCAATGATTTCTTGTGAAAAGCAATTTCTGCCAATGATTTCTCCTGAAATGCAATTTCTGGCGCATGGCAACTCCCGATTCCTATAGGTGAGCGTTTTTCGTTTAAAATTGATATTTTTTAATCTCACAACTGTAATATTTCTTATAATTGTCAAATGTTTTTCTTTCAGGGTCATATGTGAAAAGTTTGATTAGTTGAGCTACTGCTCTTAATGCCATATGAAGAGTAGTAAGAGTTTTATATTATTTGGCACCAACTGTCATCAAATGGCCATCAGGTAACGATGTCAATGAAGTCTGGACTAGATTTGAAACTGTTAGTAGTTTTCCGAAAATTATTGGCGTTATAGACGGTACTCATATAAATATTCCAGTTCTTCGTATTCAATCTGCATCATATGTGAATCATAAAGGACACCATTCTATTCTATTCAAGTATGTCATGTTTGTCTGAAATGAAAATATGACAGCTCATTGCATACTTAAACTAAAGTTCTATATTAATATAATGTAAATTAATGTATAAATACTTTTTTATTTTTTCAGGCAGTATGCAACCATAAAGCACATTTTATTCATTGCTTCGTGGGACAGGGTCTGTGCATGATCAGCGAATGTTTCGATTGTCAGAATTGCAAGAGTGGTTAGGGAATCCTGAAAAATTTCCGGATGATTGTCACATTCTCGGAGATGCTGCATATAAAGATTAGATCAAAATGTCATTGTTCCCTATCGTGACAATGGACACCTCATTCCTAAAAAAACTTCAACTTCTGTCATTCCTCTGCTAGAATAGTGATTGAAAGAACTTTCGGACTCTTGAAGACAAGATTTCGTAGCATAAAAACTGTTCTTGCAATGGCTAGATGTGATTGAATCCCTACGTTTATAATTGTATGTTGTGTGATGCATAATATTTGCTATTAAGAAGAGATGAGATTGACTTTGATGCAATCGATAAGACAGAAGCTAACAATTATTTTTATCAAGATGCTGTACCACTTGAATGAGTAGATATTGCTAAAAGGGATTTATTATAATTTGCGAGAGATTCCCTATGTGAAATATTTAGTGTACAATGTATAATTTTATGATAAATATGTTTTATTTAGATAATAAGATATTAATGTAAACATTTATAATCTCATTAAAAATAAATATACTGCTTCATATTTTTATAAAATATAGTATTTTTTTTCCGTATGTTAATCGACAATATATAAATCAATTCTTTAATTATATAATCATTTAATAATTTTTAAAAATAAAAATAATTTTTATAAACATTGAAAAATAAAAACATGAAAATAAACATGAAAGTAAGCTATTCGCAACAATAAAAATATATCATTTTAGTTTTTATCAAATAAAAATAAAAATATCTGTAATTATTTTATCCTATTTTATTCTACTTACTAAAGAATATTAATTACTGTATCATTATGTGGCGGTCACTGCCACGCGATCGCACCATGACCGTCGCGCGCAGCCCCGCGCAGCACAGTAGTTCGCGTGCCCGCCACTAGATGGCGAGTCGGGGAATCACTTTCTCGTGTTCTCGAAACTGTGCCGCTCTTATATAGATGGGGCTATATAAGAGCGGTACTCAGCACCACTCTTCGCCTCAGTCGCCTGTTAAAGGCTAAGAATTGTACTGCGACGCCCTCCGAGCTCTGGAAGCCAGCTCTGGCCTCAAACTACACGGCAGTTTTTTTTTCTGCTGGGAAAACCGACCAATCTCCGGCCGTACTCCCCACGGCAGTAAACGCGGTAATCCGTCCGTGTCTGGACATATCTTTCTGACGGCCGTTAAAGCCGCAACACCAATCCGTCCTTACCTCCGGACGCATCTCTCTGACGGCCATGAAAGCCATCCAGTTCGTCTTGTCTCCGGGCAATCCTTCCTCCGCAGTTACCGCCGCGACCTTCTTACGCGGCCGTGAACATCACGTCCAGGAAAGATTCTCGCGGCCAGAGACGCCGCCCAATTCGCTCGTGTCCGGACGACCCGATTAGAGCCGCGGCCTCCGCGCAGCCTCTGTCGCGCCGATCTCAGCCACCTCGAGAAGATGCCGTGCAGCATGCGGATCTCCGCAGGCGTGCGTCCTCTTTAGAGGCCAGCCGCGACGACTCGTCTACTCCATCAGGATGACCGATATTGTCTGCCGCCCGGCAGTCACCCGCACCGCGGCCATCCACGTCGCCGCCTGATCACGTGTCGCCTCCGGCACGCACGGACGCAGAAGGACGATCTCCCGGATATCGAACTAGGCGCTCTTCTCTCCGGTTCAAACAGCGGCTCTTAGACCTTTTTGGGTCAGCTTCCTCCCCGAAGGATAGTCCGCCGCGACCGCCGACTCCACAGGAGGATAACCCGCCGAGACCGTCGACTTCACAGGAGGAGCCGACAACGCTCAAGCGACCACCCATTCCGGGTAGCTCTCTGGAGCTCGGTACCATTCAAAAAGGGCCGTGGCGCCTCTGCACCATCGAGCTCGGCCACGTCCACAATCGACCATCGCGCCACGACTCTCGCCGCTTTTACGCGGAAGCCACCACGCAGACCGAGGGCCTGCCGCCGGCCCACGCTACTCCGCGGATACGCACCGCTCGGTCACAACGAGGAGGAGTCGGGGCCCGACAAAGGCGCCAAGAACGGCTCTAGAAGCTTGCGCGCCTGCGCGCAGAAGTGGACACGCTAGACGCACCCACACGTTTTTCTCGCGGGACTCAAACGCAATTCCCGTTAACCAAACTTTCTGTATCTGCCATCATATAGAATATATTATATATCATGGCTTTTGATTAATTCTGCAATTCCTTGATTATTGAGCGTGCGTGCAACCTTCATATCCCGCACGTCCTTCAGCTTGCGCTACCTGCGAAACACAGCGACAATTGGCTACTTATCTTTCCGCTTTGCTTGGCACCGACGCCTGCACTGTTGGCCTGCCACATAGCTGGTCGAGGATCGGACATCATCCTAAAGAAAAATCACCGACTATCATCAGCCTGTTCAGCCAATCGCGGGCGACGCAGTACAACAGGTCGCATACACACACATACACTCGCTCGTTGCTCGCACATCGAGTCTCCGTCTCCTCCCGAGACGCGTAGTACAACACATCCTCATTATACCACCCAACTCCATAATTATAAAAATAAAATACTGAAATTTATCACAAAAATGAAATTTGATATCACAGATTGTTCCATAGTATTCCTATCTTATTTCTAACCAAAAAATCAAAATCAAATTAATCTAAAAGTAGAAGAATTAAAGATTAATAACTTAAATAAGAAAATATTACATATACTTTTAATTTGTCAATAAGCTTGTTTAAAGTATTTAAGATTAAAGTATTAAAATATTTAAGATTCAGTTCGCTGCTTCATTGTCTGCTGATGGCATTTTAGTTTATTTTCTTCGGCAATCCTTCGACTTTTTATAATAATTTCTGCAATTTCTGAAGTCTTTCTCTTGAGTTTAAAGAGCCAACAGAAACATCACTGTCAAGTGAAGAGACATCAGTATTCTCATTCTCTATGCGAGCTCGATGCGAGGAGGAAGCCAGAGCAATGGGATTCATAAAAGGTTTCTTTCCTGATAAAGATTCCATCACTTCCATCACATCCATCATTATTCTGTTGGCGCTACGAAGCGGCTACACGAACGGTCAGAGCGCGCTCATAGCGCCAAAAGTGCGCTTCTTGAACGCAGTCTATGACGTGCTCCCAGTACTGACAATCAATTTTGGAACACAGCCATAATATAAGTAATGGCTGTGTAACGTCCGCAGAAAATTAAAACTTACGGACGTTCATTCGAAATGATGTAGATACAGTCGAGCGGTATTTTAGGTTAACGCATGCGCGATTTTAAATATTAAAACATATAACTTTTCATTTAAATATTAAAACATATAACTATCATTTTATAGTTTTATCATTATATATATATATATATATATATATATATATATATATTTCCTTTTTTTATATAACTTTTATTTATTATTAAAGTAATTAAATTAATAATAAAGCGAGAACTCATTTTCTTTCGTCTTGTGATAAAAGATATAATTTTATTTTATTCCTATTATTATTGCTTTTTTTGGGAAATATAATTTTATAACGTAATTTTCTTTTTCTCGAATCGCTTCTTCTTCGGTTCTCGATGCTGCAACTGTAGAACAAAGTAGAGACAAAGGAGCGTTCGACGATTTTAGTTTATACTAAAGGGGAAGCTTATCGCACTCAAAATATTCCTAATATAAACTTTCCAATGAAGAGCTAGCTCGGAGAGTCTTTCGTTGCACAACGAAAATTTAACTGACGAAAATGTTAAATTTTCGTTTTGCAATAAGATTTATTATTAAGCATTAACGAATATCTCCGAAAAATATTAGATCTTAGCTTTATTTTTCTTTTTTTCTTTTCCACTTATCTTTTCCTATTTTCGCGTAAATAACCGTAGCACGAAATAAAATGTTCAGTCGAGGGGTGCTTTACCCCTCCCCTTTGCATCGGGCTCTATCCTAGAGATACGGCTTGGACGCAGACGCGGCAGTCGTTACCAAATCGTCAGAGAGTGCAGTCACTGTCTCAAACCACTGAATCTTATAATTATAAAGGAAAAGTAAAAGGAAAGGAAAAGGAAATCACTAGAATTCTAATACGTTTAATAACTTACTTCTGACAACTTAAGATAATCATTGCTTCTAATATTATTTGGAATATTATTTGATTTCCCTATATTATATTATTCGATTTGCTAATATTATACTACTGATTTTCTTATATTATATTATATTATTATATTATATTATTCTTATATTATATTATATTATATTATTTGATTTGCTTATATTAGATATGATTGATTTTCATCTCGTTTTAATATCACTACTTATATAAATTTCAGAGATAACTTAGAATTTAATTATCATATTTACATCGTATCTCATTATTATTACCATTTGGTATTTTTATATTGATTGAGCTGCATCATTCATATTATTACATCTACGTCAATCTATGTTCAACGTCAATATCTCTGTTTTTATATATATATATATATTAATATTCTTTAATCATATATCTTTGAGTTTACACATTATTTTCTTATCATTCCTATTTAATATTTTCTGATTTGCATCTCCATTTTCATATATAAATAAGTTTATACCACCCTCATCTTTTGCATCGATCAAAATATTCACATATATGTAAACCTGTATTTCTTATATTATGGCATTATTTTATTCATCACTATATTTCACCATATAATTCTCATTAATATTTTCATTACTATTATCATTATTATTATTATTTTCTTTATTATTATTTTAATATACCTATTTATTCGTATTACATAATAATATTTTACATACATTTAATATTTTATAATAATCAAAGAAATCATTTCTTTCTGTCATATTAAATAACTTTGAATCACAATTTTACAACCAATTACATCAACAATCATAACTTTACAATACAATATCATATCCCGATTATTATATTAACAAATACATAATTATATTAACAAAAACATATTTCCCTGCGATTTCCGCTCGGTCGCGGGTTCCAATCCGAAAATATAGTTTAATCATATCCAGTATCGCCATTAAACATAAATACACTAGATATCCCTTCCCAAATTCCATTAACCGTTCTACGCCATCTCGGGACGTAAGCTGCATTCAGCTTGCAGTGTTCCGATCATAGATATAGTATACCTAGAGCTGTGTTGAGGAGTGAGGGTTGAGGTGCATGTAGAAAAAGATAAACTCTGTTTTATATATAAACCTTATATGTATGGACTGGTAATACAGATATGATTATGTCCGCGGGAGATTGGAGAGAGAAATGTCTCTCTTTTTCTAAAAGTGTCCGGAAATACGCGTATGCTTGACATATACTATACATTAATGCATTCTTATTGGTGTATACTTATGCAAGTTAAATATTTCTAAAAAGGTATATTTCTAAAAAGAAATAATGGTTCGAAAGTGTGTTTGCAGAGTGAATTATTCTGCAGAAAATAATGTTTCTTTTCATTCGTAAGTAATAATGAAGCAGGACTTATTGTAAAGTAACATATATTAAGCATACTTTAATAATTGTGGAAGCATTTGTGCAATTTTTTTTATTTTACAAATAAATAAATAAATTTTATAAATTTTGAGAGCTTTAAATTATAAAATCAATTCAATTATCATATTCTTAATATATTAGGTGTACAAAAAAGTTCTGAGCTTTAGATTTCATACCGAAATAACAATTTAAATTTTATATATCTTCCCGCCCTTTTGCGGTTTTAAAGCGTTGACATTTGGCCTTCTAAAATGTCATACGGTTTGGCATTTGATGCACATAACCTTAAAAATCAGTAATGTTCACAATGGCAATAACAAAAGAGCATATTCGATTTTCCATCCACTTTGCGTTTCATCTGAAGAAAAATGCTGCTGAAGCCACTGCAATGATTTGTGCTGCATACGGAAAGAACGCTGTAAGTCATACTACACGTAAAAGATGATAAAAAAATTTCGCCAAGGAGATTTCAGTCTTGAAGATGAACCCTGTGCTGGACGTCCTCAAAAGATTGAAACAGACGAATTGCAAGCACTGCTGGATATAAATTCTGCGCAAACTGAAAAGGAGCTTGCAGAACAGCTTGGCGTTACGCAGCAAACTATTTCCGTATGTTTACATACGATGGGAAAGGTTCAGAAGGAAGGCAGATGGGTTCCGCATGAATTGTCCGAAGACAACAAAAATCGTCGGCGTGACACTGCACTCACTTTGCTTTCAAAGTTCCGGAAAAAAGATTTTCTGCACAAAATCATTACAGGCGATGAAAAGTGGATTCTTTATGATAATCCTAAACGTAAAAAATCATGGGTTGACCTTGGTCAACCTTCGACATCGACGCCAAAGCCCAATATCCACGCCAAGAATGTTTTGCTCTGTATCTGGTGGGATTGGAAAAGTGTGTTGTATTACGAGTTGTTACAACCGGGTGAAACAATCACGGCAGACCACTACCAACAACAATTGACCAATTTGAGCGATGCATTAGAAGAAAAGAGGCCATTTACTGGCCAAGGACGTCGTAAAGTGATCTTGCTTCATGACAATGCTCGACCACATGTTGCGAAAGCGATTCAGGACCATATCTTTGCGTTAGGCTGGGAACTTCTCCCACACGCGGCGTATAGCCCAGACATGGCGCTTTCCGATTACTACCTATTCCGGTCGCTGCAGCATCATTTGGCTGATACACATTTCGTGAGATTTGAAGAGATACGAAAATGCATTGATGACTTTATCG
The DNA here is from genome assembly GCF_055798465.1 of Pogonomyrmex barbatus. Lineage (NCBI taxonomy): Eukaryota > Metazoa > Arthropoda > Insecta > Hymenoptera > Formicidae > Pogonomyrmex > Pogonomyrmex barbatus. The sequence continues at coordinate 4,818,068 of NW_028297138.1, forward strand.
CTTCGAAGCCGGTGAGCTTCTATGGTTAAGGAATTCGCAAGCTACCCGAAAGATGGCAAAAGGTCGTTGATGCAAACGGGGAATATTTCGCTGATTAATATTTTTTTGTTTGTTTTTGAATAAAGATTGAATTTTACAAAAAAAAGCTCAGAACTTTTTCGTACACCTAATATATTTACGAAAAAAGAAAATAATGTTGGCATGTATGTGTCTCTTTAATAAGCATAATTATATATAAGTTTATTATAATATGTTTTGATTAAATATTAAAATATTACAATAATTTAGATAACATTTTATTAATTATGTGACAATAATGCTAAATATAATTATAAATATATATAAGATAAATATAATTATAAATATTTTAAATTTGCTTTGTGTCTAAGAAAATTTGATCAGTAAGTCAAGAACTATAACATATTAAAATTTCAACTAATTTCACAGAGAGTCAAAAATACGTGATTTTGTGCGGGATTCTTTATATTCGAATAATTAAAATGTAATAAAACTTTTTTTTTGTATAAAAGATTAATATTTTTATTGATATTAAATTTAATTGATATAAACAATGGATATTATAAAAAATATTTAACTTATGAATTTCATTTAAAGGTTAAATATTAATTTTTTTGTGAATTATCTTATTATTCTTATTTTTTACTTTTATTTTTTCTTATTTTTATTCTTACTTTTTTATTATTATTTTTTATTATTTTTTATTTTTATTCTTATTTTTCTACTTTTTTTTATTTTGTAACGAAGCGCCCCTCCGCTTTATCTTAAAATTGCTTTCCCTCGATCTAAGAATGACGTATCGAGAACCGTTAGTCCGGGTGGAGTGCGCAGAGTCGCAAACTAGCGCCAAATTTTAATCGCAAACGGAAGATTCTTTGAATTATCTTGGAGAATTTATACAACGAACACGTGTTTATTTTCACGGAGCACATTCCTCGTGTCATGCCGAATACCGTACCATGAAATCATTACTCTCCCCGTACCGCGCCAAGCATCGCGTCACCGAGCAAATCACATTCCCTGCTCCAATTCTTATTCCTACTCCCGATTTTCCTATCACCCCTGTGGATCTCCCCTGAGATCCACCCAATCCGAATCTGTTCCGTACCAAAATGCCGTGGCCGATCTCGAATAAAAGGAGCTCACTTTCCACAGAGAGGACCTGTTCTGCTCTCGATATCTCGAGCACAGCATCGTGCGAGAGAAGCCGAGAAATATTCCGAATCCGAAAATCAAATCAAATCAAGAAGTACTGGGGCACATCCCAGCACGGCCGAGTACGCTCGACCACGATTTATCATCCCGTCTATCTCCCGGGGAAATCAAGAAGTACTGAGGCACACCCCAGCACGATCGAGTATGCTCGACTATAAAAATCCTCCGTTCCTAATATTTTCCGAAACATTGTCGAGGAGCATCTCGACACAGCCGATAATCTTGTCAGGACTCTCCCTGACAACAATCAAAACACCAGATCTTCCTGGTGGCGTCGAGCACTTTCGACTATCTCCGAGTATCAGGATACTCCCAGGGTCCCGACGAACCCTCCGCCTTAGTCGACGGGATAAAAGTGAATCGGAAACTCCCGATATCCAGCGATCAGATTGACGGCATCCCAAGACGAATAGAAAACGCTCTGCGTCGCATCAAAATCAGCTGAACCGAGACAGATCGTGTAAACCTATCACGCGCATGCCGCGCATGACGCGTGCTCCGAGAAAGTCAGCTGATCGCGCTGACTCGTGCAAAAACACATCGACCACGCCCTGCGCCGCGAAATACACACGCATATAAATAGATATATCGCAGCGCAAAGAATACAAGTTTTATAAATCTATCGATCACATTGTCAAAAAGATCTTTCGCAAGACATCGCGAATACTATTTATTACTAATTATTAATAAATATTTGTTTCACCAAATCTCTATCGCTCTCACTTCCCCACCTGTCTATCCGACTGAATATCTATTCGCGCGCGGAAATGAAACCATTATAATTTTATCTTATTATTCTTTATTTTAATTATATCTTATTATTCTTTATTTTAATTATATCTTATTATTCTTATTTTATTTGGATCGATTATTTGTTTCTGACTTTTTCGTTTTTTATTCTAATAAAATTCATTTTGTTTACGCAGTACTGCAAGCAGAGCATCCAAAGCAGGACTTCCGAAATAGTTGAGCAGATGAGATACACTCCTGTATGAACAAACGACGAAATGCGCTATAGTCACTTTCGTAGACGGAGTAAACGAACGACATCTGCGATAGTGATTGCATAAATAAATGCACCCATTATGAGTGCAATGACGCGACACGCGATGCGCAATATCCAATAAGGATACAGTTTTTCCAAACGTCATATTCGTCGCACTATGATTCGCAATGTCCCGACAAAAGTTAATCAAGTTTGAAGAGTTGTTCGCATACGACAAGCGACACGACTTTCTTCCACATGGAACGCGAGATAGAGATTGTATTTATGGCGCCCTTGCCAGCCGCTTCCGCTCTGCCGTTTGACGCGCCCGCCGCCGAGCGCCATTGTCCTCCGAGGAAGCAGACGCTCACACCACAACTAGAGTGATAACTTCCGCTTTCTTCCCCGTCGGCCACGTTGTGTCGAGTAGCCATTACGTGTCTCTTCGTGCCAGCAATCGAAAACGCGCAGGTAGTCACGTGCGGAGTATGAGAGGGAGAACCAGGTGTCATGGTCGTCGTCGCGACGTTCAGTCTTTTGTAACCGCGCTCAGTGCAGTGTCAAATGGTGTGTCCATGCCGGGTTCTGTGCTGTGTTGCCGCGCTTATCGGCGGTGTGCAGCCACGTGCGGCGTGCCCCACCTGTTGCGCCGGCTTGTTCGCTATCACTCTCGCTCTCCGCCTCCACCTCTCTCGCCTATGCACGAGACGCGAGTGCACCCGTTCTTTCTGTCTCGCTCGCATATGCCGCTTTTCTCTTGCTCACGTGTGATCCGCCGTTCTCTCGCGTGCAATCGGTTATAGTTCTCTCTCGCTCGCGAGCAATTGCATCATCCACGATCAGCGTGCGTTTTATCCGCGTCCTGCGTCTGTTCCATTTCGTTTCGTCTGCGTTTTAGCCTGTTTTTTTACTCGCGTTCTGCGCCTTTCTCATCTGCGTGTCATTCTCGTTCGCGTTGCGTTTCATTGTCGTCCGCTGCGTCTTATCATTCGTTGCGTCTGTCACATCTGTCTAGTTGTGTCCACGTGCATCAGTTTTACGCGTTAGCGTGCGTTTCTGCGTACGGCAGCTGCCTGCGATTTCCTGCGATTCACGAACGTTCTGCGTGGCCATGCAGCGTGCGTTAATCTCCGCCTCTTTTTGTGAGTGATTATCTCAGCGCAATTCTGCGTCTTCAGCATTTTCTAGTCTCGAACATTCCTTCGTATTCGCGGTGCCCTTACGGGCATTGTACGTTCCACAAAAAAATATTTATCACACACATTCTTCATGTTCGCGGTATCTTTGTCGGCATTGTACGTATCCGATCTTTCTTTGTCTTTGTATGATAGCTGTAAGTCATTGTAAATATCGCGTTCCGCGTTTTGTTTGTTAACAGTGCGAATATTCTATTGAGTTGTCGGAAAAGTCATGACATATTTTTGAAAGGTCATTTATTTATATAAAGAACAAAGATCAATCAATGATATATTGCCCATTTTATTCAATAACCTTTTGCCATCTTTCAATGAGTTTCATAATTGTTCGTAGAAGGATCTGTCTTTATCAGCGAAAAACTGAACAAGGTGCTGATTTACAGCCTCATCTGAATTAAACGTTATACCATGCAAGGAGTTTTGAAGAGAGCGAAATAAGTGGAAGTCTGACAGCGCAAGATCAGGTAAGTATGATGGGTGTGGCAACACATCCAAGCTGCAATAATTTTTGATGGGTGGTCAAACTTGTGTGTGGTCTCGCGTTGTCATGATGGAACACAACTGCTTTACGATTAACGAGCTCTGGACGTTTCTGGATGATAGATTCGTTCAAACTGTCCAATTGTCGACAGTACACATTCTAATTGATTGTTTGGTTCCTTGGTAGGAGCTCGAAAAACACGACACCTTTAAAATCCCAGCACACTGAGAGCATAACCTTCCTCTGATGAAGTTTGCTTTTGATGTCATTTGAGACGAACCATCACGTCGGGACCATTTGCGCACCACATTGTTATAAACAATCCACTTCTTATTACTAGTTATCAATCGTTTCAAAAAAGAATTGTTTTCCTTGTTTACGCGCTGTCAAATGAACTTCTTTGAATTCATGAGGAACCTAAATATTGAGCTTGCTTATGTATCCCAACTTCTTCAGGTGATCGTGAACGCTTGAATGATGGATATTCAATGTTTCTGCAATTTCTCGTATTGTGTAACATGAGTTTGACTCGATCATTATTTTTTCGTCATCAACCTCGGCTTCCGAGGAGTGTCGTTGAAGTCAAAATCACCAGCACAGAATTTTGTGAACCATCATTGGCACTGACGTTCTTGTAGAGCATTGTCACCGTAAATTTTACGCAACTTTTTACAAGCTTGACGCGCCTTCTTCCCTTTACGGAAGTAAAACAGTAATATATGGCGAAAATGCACAGTTTGATCTTCCATCTTCAACTTATTATAAAATCTCCAAAACTCAACCAAATCACTCAATTTTTTTTTAGAATGAAACTAGAATTGTCAGCTGTTAAATGACATAGCAGTAACATAGATGCGAATGACTCTAGTACTTCCAAAAATGGATTAGCGCCTGTTACAAAAATGCGTCATGACTTTTCCGACAACCCAAGATTTTCTAATCGTTGACTATTCAAAATAAATGTAACCGAGTCAGAATTCAGCGAGTCCTTGCGACGGTCGAACATTAAAACTATGATAAAATATAATCAGTTGCCTTGAATCTTTCCTGCTTCTCCGACTTTACAGAGATCACCCGCTACATATTCTTTGTGATCTGGTACAACTCTACAGATCTAACTGCATCATATATTCTCTACACTACGGAGTTGGCGATAATACTCACATCGCCCACATATTCTTGAAACATATCACATACAAAAATTCTATAATATACATGAAGTATATTATAAAATTTTGGTGATATGCTTCAAGAATTAAAAGTAAATTGAATTGAACGCAATTAAGCTACATTGTAACAAAAATTGATATAAATAATATATTCACAAGATTGTGAATATATTGTGTATTGATTGTGATTATTTTTTACTTATTTTATCTATTCTTTTGAATCGGGCATACCAAACAGCTAAAAATAGCTTTATATTTGCATCAATTTCTATATTTTTTGTTTGTAGAACGTACAATAAAAGTAAAAATTGTTTTTGCTGTTTGCTGCTCATTATTATTGCTACTCTAAAAAATATATTCTAACATGTAATAATATAAAAATAAATAAAAGTTAATAAACATATTATGCAAAATAATGTAAGACAAATAGGACCAAAAACGAACAAAATAAGATGCTATAAAATGTAAATGTTGTTCATGTACCGCCGTATACATATCGCATCAAAACGCTATCACTCTTCGTGTCTGTGTGAACAGATGAAAACCTTTACTCTTACGATTCGTTGTACATCCAGAGTTGCCAGATTTAGCTACTTTGCGCCAAATTACTACTACTTTTATCTTTATTTGGCATCAAATACTTCAATTGAGCGTTTTGGCTATAAGTTGACTATTTCTAATTACTTAAGTGGAACAAGAAATCATATAAAAGTCAAGATGACTTAAAGTGATGACAAAAACTCATTTTTCGATCATGATGAAAAATTGATGAAATTATGATTGTGGAACTTAGCATATTACTTTAAATATCTACATATTTTATATATTGTATATGTAGATCTGCACATAATAATGTTTTATGTATACACTATGTATATAGCTTACAATTGTTCAATTATATCTCTCACATAATTATATTATAAATATATTATTAATTAATGACATGTTAACAATCTAGTTTAGTATAGACATCTGTGTTATCGAGATAGCGTGGCTTGCGTCCGACAAGATTTCTAGTGTATGCGAGAAAATGGCCACTGCCGCCACATATTTAAAATAGTTATTGCGTGTGATATTCAACAAAATTTTGTAATAATTATTGTTTCAAATAAATTGTAAATTACAAAAATAATATTTATTTTAATTGTTGAGTAATCAGAAAGCTCATTTAACTGTGATAAATAATATTTAAAAAACATACTCTAAACTTAACATATATTAAAATTATACAGGATGTTTCATTTTAAGTGATATGATCGATTATCTCGATCAAATCGATGATTTTATTAAAAAATTTTTCGAACGAAAATAGCTTATAACTATCTCGAGAGCTTTTCAAAACACTATAATAACTATAAACACTTCAAAACACTATAATAAGTTAGGTTTCATTGAGTACTTTCCGAGTTATGAAGCTTGAAAGTTACAGTACCGCCGGCGTTATCCATGTACACATGCGTCTTAGTTGGCTGGATCAGTGATCGGTCTTATCTTATAACTTAACAAGTACTTAACGAAAAGTAACTTTATTATGGTGTTTTGGAAAGCTCTCGAGATAAACTACAAGAGATAAGCTATAAGAATATGTAATAAAAAATAGGGTTTTCATTTAAAAAAATATTAATGACCTTGACCTGATTCTGATAAGGTCACTCAAGGTCAAGTCCACATTTCCATCATGTGTCTCCCTTCGAGCCAACTTTCGTTTGAAAAATTTTTCAATAAAATCATCGATTCGCGAGATAATCGACCATATCACTTAAAATGAAACACCCTGTATATCACGCTAACATTATATATATTTTTATAATACAAAAGGAACATAAAAAACTATGAATGATTGTTGTCATGAAGAGTGCAGAACATAAAAGAGTTTGCAGAACATAAAAAAATGTAGTTCAACATAACAAAAAGAAAAATAAGAAAGAAACAAAATTGTTGAGAATAGGCAATGAGAACTCTTATATTTTGCTGTCTACATGTATGCGGTCGACAAATTATAATACGTCACATCTTTTTTGCGTCACGAGTTGCGCGCGTCGCTAGATGTCTAAGTATCATTATTATTAATATAAAATTAATATAAAAGGTTATAACGCATGTGTTCGCCTAAAGTGTAAAGTGTACAATAAATTATTGTGCAATCATAACTGTTCTATTAATAAATATTGTAACAAAACAACAGGTTATGTTGTTCAGCGGGCCACATGGATAAAGGCACTTATATGCCCAAAAGATTATGACCACGAGTGTTGAAGACACACAGTTACTCCACATTATGAACTGCAATAATTCTCAAGAAATGTGGGACAAATTACATTATGTGTATGAACAAAAATCCCAGACTGCAATACACATTTTGCAACAAAAGTGGTTTTATCTGTCGAAGAGCGAATCAGATAACATAGCAACACATATTGCTAAGATGGAGGATTTGGCGCACAGATTCAAGAGTCTCGGCAAAGTAATGTCTGATTCAATGATAATGACAAAAATATTGATGACGCTCCCTTCGAACTATAATCACTTCGTCACTGCCTGGGAATCCACTCCGATAGCCGACCGTACGTTAGGAAATTTGACGGAAAGATTGCTGGTAGAAGAAATTAGAGCTCAAGATCAAAATAAGGAACAAGATGAGGCATTAGCGGCAGTAAGATATTGGAACAAGACTAATGATAAGAAGAAAGAAAATGAGAAAACGATGTCAAGTAAGAAGCCAGGAATATGCAACTATTGTAAGAAGTGCGGTCATTGGAAACAGGATTGCTACAAATTAAAAAAGGTTATAAGTAAAACTAAAGGCGAAGCACTTATCGATGAAGTAGCGATACTTACCGAGGCAGACCAAATACATAAGGACATTTAGTGTGTAGATTCGGGAGCCACAGACCATATGTCAAATCAAATGGAATGGTTCGATGAATATCAAGTTTTTGAAAAACAGATACCGATCAAGATCGGCAATAGCGAACAGATTTACACAATCGGGAAAGAAACAGTCAATGTACTGGCGTACAATGGCAGCAAATAAAAACCAAAATATCTGTCTAATGTACTCTTAGTACCCAATCTGCCTTTTAATTTGTTTTCAGCGGGAGCTGCGTTAGATAAAGGAATGCAACAGCTCTCGGACTCAGATGATTGCAAATTCATTCGTGACGGGAAAGTAGAAATAATAGGTATCCGGAAGCATAAACTATGTGAGATACAAATCAAGATAAGGAATTTGTCAGCGTCGAAGAAATCTAGACAGGAAGAAAATGTAATTGCTGGCATCGCCACACAAGACAGTTATAAAATCTGGCATGAGAGATTGGGCCAAAATCAGGCTTACGTGCGAGACTATCTGAAGACTAGAGGAATTGAAGTTAAAGTAGATAAGGATTTTACCTGCGAAGGTTGTATATAACGGGATAAAATGCACAGACAATCCTTTCCAAAACGAGTCAACGATGAATCTAGAACAACTTCGCCAGGTGAATTAATACATTCCGACTTATGCGATCCTATAGGAATCGTCCATTAAAGGATCGAGATATTACCTACTTTTTAAAGACGATTATTCCCATTATAGAACTGTTTTCTTCATCAATAGCAAAGAAGAAGTTGTACGATGTTTCAAGGAGTAAAAGCTATGCAAAATGAATTTGAGAAACCAATGAAAACCTTCAGGACAGACAATGATTTGGAGTACACCAATCACCGACTTCAGGAAGTAATTAGCCACCATGGAATCAAACATCAGAGAACAGTGGTATATACACCGGAACAAAATGGTTCGGCCGAAAGAAAAAACCGAACCATTATGGAATCAGCACGTACTTTACTGCTATTGCTGTAAAAACTTGCCAAAGGAACTTTGGGCTGAGGCAGTAAATTTTGCAGTTTTTATTTTAAATCGCACGGGCAAAAGCAGCGTTCCGGATAAGACTCCATATGAGTTCTGATATGGAAAGACACCTGAGCTAAACAAACTGATAATTTTTGGAGCCAAAGTTTTTGTGCACATACTGAAAGAGAAAAGGAAGAAATTAGACTGCAAAGCAAAAGAAGGAATTTTTGTTGGCTATGGTGAGAACGTAAAAGATTACAGAATCTGGTTCCCGACACTAAACAAAGTCGAATACGCACGAGATGTTGTCATAATTGAGAAACATGAAAAGGAAGAAAAGAAGACTGGAAAGGAAGAAAAGAAGACTAAAAGGAAAGAAGAAAATACTAAAAAGGAAAACGTCGTCTATGTTCCTCTCACTCTGGAACTAGATGAACAAATTGCTTAAAACCAAGAGCAGAAAAATGAACCGCAGAGGGAACGTCCTCGCTCAACTTCATCGGAAGAGGAAGAAGGTTTATGTCGATGGTTTATGCGGAAGAACTACCTGCTCGACAGCTGAGATCTAGGGAAAATATCAAGAGACCTAGCAGGTATGATGACTAATGTGATCCTGATTCAGTTTTGATAATCACCTTACAGGAACCTGAATCCTTCGAGCATGTAAGAACTGACCTAAATAAGAGAAAATGAGTTGAGGCAATGGACGATGAAATAAATTCTTTGATGAAGAATATGACCTGGATACTCACCAAACCACCTGCTCACCAGAAAATCTTAGATAATAGATGGGTGTAAAAAATAAAAAGGGGAGCAGACGGCGATGTCACAAAATTTAAGGCAAGATTAGTGGCAAAAAGCTTCACTCAAAGATACGGTGTGGACTACGAAGAAACGTTTAGCCCCGTCGTAAAATTTGATTCAATAAGAATTATTTTGGCCTTGGCAGCAAATGAAACTCTGCCAGTTTGACATCAAGACTGCCTTCTTAAATGGCGAGCTGACTGAGGACATTTATATCAGCAGCAACCCCAGGGTTACAACGATGGAACTAGTCGAGTGTGCAAACTGCACAAAGGGCTGTATGGCCTAAAGTAGGCATCCAGATGTTGGAATCACAGCTTCACTCGATTTCTGGAGAAGAATAACTTGAAGCCTACCAAATCAGATCCGTGTGTTTTTATCAAGACCGGAAGGGATAACACACTGATACTTGCAATATACATTGACGATGGACTTATCACAGCTACGAATGAAGAAATGGTTCGATAACTACTAACCTTACTAAGTACCGAATTTGAAGTTATCACGAACGATTTAATCTTGTTTTTTAGGATTTCAGATAGATATCATGGCACGATAGCTTTTTGACCAAACAGGGTATGCTCGGAAAATATTGGAAAGATTCGACATGGCCAACGCAAATCCAATCTCAGTTCCTGTAGACAAGCATCAGGAACTGTGTGTTCAAATCCATGGGGATGATCAACTGCCAGCTACTCATGTACCATACAGAGAAGCCGTAGGCAGCTTAATGTATCTAGCTGTAGGAACACGCCCTGATATAGCCTTTGCGTTGAATAAGTCAGTACCTAAATGATACGTATAAGATACGATTGGAATGCGATGAAAAGAATTTTAAAATACTTAAAGGGTACGGTAGATTATGGATTAAAGTTTTCGAGTGAAAATAACTTAAGATTGTTAGGCTACAGTGATTCAGATTATGCAGGTGATTTACAAACCTGCAAATCGATTACTGGTTACATATTCACAATAGATGATGCAATAATAACGTGGAGCTCGCAAAAACAAAAGGTGATTGCCTTATCGACAACCGAAGCAGAATATTTAGCAGCAGCGCAGGCAATTAAAAAACTAATATGGTTAGATAGATTGCATAAAGAAATCATAACTAGCTGTAAAGAAAAACCTATTCTATTATATATAGAATCCTAAACTATTATATATAGATAATCAGAGCTCTATTAGATTATTGAAAAATCCGAGTTCCATAAAAGATCAAAACACATTGATATTAAGTACCATTTTGTCAGAGCAAATTTCAGATTGGGACTTTTCGAATTAGAGTATATATCAAGCGAAAACCAAAAGGCTGATATCTTAACAAAGTCATTGCATCGCGAGCGTTTTATATATTTAAGAAAACTGTTAAATATTGTAAAGTGCGATCAGGAACACATGTGATTTTGATAGATTAAGAAAAAGATATTATTCTAATAGTATAAAATAAAAAAGTGATTTAAAAAATTAAGATAAAAATGTAAAGAGTACTCATTGAGAGAGAATATTGAGAATAGGCAATGAGAACTCTTATACTTTGCTGTCTACATGTATGCGGTCGACAAATTATAATACGTCACATTCTTTTTGCGTTACGAGTTGCGCGTGATGTCTAAAGCGCCATTATTATTATAAAAGGTTGTAACGCATGTGTTCGCCTAAAGTGTATCATAAATTATTGTGCAATCATCAACCGTTCTATTAATAAATATTGTAACAAAACAACAAAAATATAAAAAAAATAATAAAAATTATTACAAAAATTTAAAAAGTTAATTGTTCTAAAATAAAATGAGTTTGGTCAATTGATAACGTTGATTAATTGGAGTAATTTCCTTATTCAATTTATTCGAGTATGAAAACATTCTTATTGTCAAATATTGCCTACATATCGCAATTATTAATTAGAACACGGTGTGGAGTATTTATTCCAATTTCTAATTCGTCGAAACATTTAGTATCTAATGGAAATACATTTGTATTTAATACAAATTTTCTTGTTACTCTAGTAACAACTTCATTATATATATATATATATATATATATATATATATATCTCTTTCTAGAATCTGCATATGGCTGTCTTTTGTTAAAACGAAAAATTTCAATATTTTGAAGCCATTTTTTTCAAATAGTCTTCTTTTTTAAGTAAAAATCTAAAATATTAAAAATTTTGTTTTCACCATAATCTATAAAATTGCATTACCATTTATATTTCATGAAACATTTATATATTTATTATAAATGTAAAACTTACTTAAATAGACTAACATCATCTTTTTTTTATTACGACACTTTTTGATATAACAAGATACTGGCATTTTTACAGAAATTTAATGGCCGTACACATACTGTAAGATTCAAACAAGTATCACGTCATTTAATGGCCATACCAGGACTGCCGCCATTTTTTCGCATACAATCGGAAAGCGCATGTGACATAAGTCCAAAGTCCTAATTAGCAGTTTAGTTTAGTATAAACATCTGCTCGATAATGACATGTTAATAATCTAGTTCAGTATAGACATCTGTGAGTAGTCAATGAAATGTAACGTCATTGAGTGATTGATAAACATTGCTAATCGCAGAATAGCGATGGTACAACATGCGATGCATGATAATCCAATGAGCTTTCCTTAATCTGTCGACATAAGCTGTGTTCATTGGATTGTTGCGCATTGTCATGTTGTCTGCAGCCGACAAGTCGCTAATGCTGCTAAACATGGTATAATGAATCACTCTCATTTTTTGTTCATGATAAGTTTTGTTCAACCAATCAGTGATTAAAGGTTATAGTGGCAGTCATGGCAGCTGTATTTATTAACATCGTGTTGCGACATTCAATAATAAAAAAATATTGTATTTTTCAGTGATTAATATATCTTTTGGAATAATATGGGAAAATATGTGAAAAATAAACGTAAAAAAATGGGAATCAAATGACTGGGCAAAAAGTTTATAATAAATAAATAAATAAATATATATATATATATATATATATATATATAATTAATATATATATATAGGGTGTCCCAAAACTTCCGCATTTGGAATACACTACGTGATTCTTTATGCTAAAAGAAACAACTTTTTCCTTTAGCAAAATTGCGTGCAATGAATAGTTTTTATAGTGGATCAGATTAAAAGTGACGAATGAACGCGCGTATGTGCATAGCGATCAGGGCTGACGCGCGTTTCTCAGGCCGGCGCAGTCTGATACTTAATCTTTGATCTTTGACTTCACGTACTATATTGTTTAAAATATGATAAAAGTTAACAAAATAAGTATTGTTTTCATCCTTTAATGATTTAATAAAAAAATTGTCTGATTTCGTAGCATTATCTCGAAATAAAAATAAATGTAAATACACTATGGTGTATAAACTTCAGCATTCTATTAATTTAATTACTGCAATATAATAAAAAAATATACTGAATTTAACGAATTATTTAGACACTATTATAAAAAAATCAATTTTTTTACTTTTTATGATTACGTACACACACACACACACACACACACACACACACACACACACACACACACACACACACACACACACACACACACACACACACACACATATTTACAAAACATACAAATATATATATAGAATGGGATCGTCCCAATTGACCACGTTGCGATTGGTCACGTTGCGATTGACCACGTTGATATTGACCACGTTGCAATTGACCACCGTCCGATTGACCACAGTCCCGATTGACCACCGTCCCGATTGACCACCGTCCCGATTGATCACAGTCCCGTTTGGCCACAATCCCGTTTGATCATTGTCCCGATTGACCACTGTCCCGATTGACCACAGTCCCGATTGACCACCATCCCGATTGATCACCGTCCCGATTGACCATTTTGAAATTGATAATATTCAATATACTGTTCTTATCACTGTGTTTAATAGCATTTTTTATTTTATATCAAGTAATATGTGTAGTCTATTGCAATACGCGGGATATTCGTGTTCTCCTAACTCTTTCGAATTTTACATATTGCAATCATACATAATAATTAACCTCAAATCTTGATAATATATAAAGAAAGATTAGCTTTCCGGAGGTTATGATATATATCAGATACATTATATAATTGTCATTATGTCTATATTATTAAAATAATTAATAAGTTAATCAAAGTATTTGTATATATATATATATATATATATATATATATAATATAATATAATATATCTGACATATTTCATAACCTCTGGAAAACTACTTTTCTTTACGGAGCAACGCATTGCTCAGTTAATGCGATCGACTCACAGATGGATAGCAGATTCAAACCAAGTTTCCCATATATTGCTTCACTATTTTTGATAGTTTCTTGTGGAAACTTATATCCAAATTAAGAGAAGTACTTAATTGCACAAGAGATTAAAAGAAAAGCTAAATAAATAGCTTGTTGAACATAGTGTGCAGTTGGAATCGACCGGATTTGTTGCATGAGTTTTCAGAAAAGCTCGATGAAAATTTGTGGATTGTGTATGTCTTTGGAATCAAACAATTCTGTTGGAATTCTAAAAGGTTTTTCATAAGAAGTTCTGCAGTTGATGCGCGGATATCTTCTTTAAAGCAAAAGTGTAGAAGAGTACTATTGGTAATGCGTTAACTTGGCAATCTGCATTAGCTTGGCATATGATTGTTACTTTTAAGGATTTAGCCAGCGTTCTATTAATCCATTACATTCAGGATAATATGCTGTAGTTCTGGAGCGTTTTGTTCTGACGAGTTTGATTAAAGCGTCGAATAAGATTGTCTCGAACTGCGAGCCTTGATCAGTAGTAATAACTTTGGGCGAATCGAATCTTGAAATCCAATCCGTAAAAGAGAATTTTGTAACAGTACCTGCTGTTGTGTCTGACGGAATTGCCTTGGGCCATCTAGAAAATCGGTCTATTAAAATTAAACAAAACCTAAATCCTTGCATAAGTAGCAGTGGTTCGATAATCTAAACATGATCAAAACGAACATCTGGCATTGGAAGTTTCTCATGACTTAGCTGGTTGTGACAAGTGATTTTCGCATGTTGACAGTGGAGGCCTCCTTTGTCCATGCTAAGATATTCTTGTTTATTCCAAACTTTTATGCAATTTGTTATTTGGTGGCTCTTCCACTTAGATGCGACATTCTGTGTACTATATCGACAATGAAGTGACGCAAAGAAGCAAAAACAAATAGTTAAATATTATCCCGAGAACAATCGCAATAAAGACTGGCGTTAGTTTCCGGTAATAGCAACTTATGAAGTTTAAGATTAGATGAGGGAGAATTTCCGTCCCCGCAACTTTGAAGTTCTCCGTCCGATGCTTGTTCACATGCCAATTCCTCGGTGTCAACGATAACTAGCATTGTAGTGAATATACTCTGGATAGTGTATTTGCGACTATTTTGATCGCCAGGAACATGACGGATGTCTATAGTAAATTCAGAAATACGTTAGTTGACTATACTGTTTAGATGACGCATGATTGAGCTTTTAAGAGAAGTATATGTAACGATGTATCTTTCCCAACGTCGCGGATTAGCTCAGTGCCAGGATTCGGGAAAAGGAGAAGAACCGAGCTTACTACACATTGATTAACAAAAAGATCACATTTATTGAATCACCAATCAGAGAGTAAGCGTGTGCGTTAGTGTGTGTGTGTGAGTAGTGTCGTGAATCGCGACAATGATGATAGTTACAGAGAGATACAGGACTGAAAGAATAATGGTCGGTTTGCAGTGCAAGCAGGGTACAATCGTGCGGAGGATCGATTTGCAACGCAAGCGGGATACAATTGTGCAGAGGATCGTATAACGGTACAAGCAGGATACGATCGTATGAAGAATCGTGTAGCGGTCGGTATGCGATCCAAGAGGAACTTACATGTTAGGTGATGCTATCTACATGCAGACTATTATATTATTTACAAGTCGCCAACGATACCCAAAGCCAGAGTGATCACACGCGCGCACACACGCTACCGACACCGGGAGCTCCTGGCTTCGGAGAGATAGCACTCTTCTCCGCGGTAGCCGTAGGAAGTCGGGAAGACCAACGTCGGTAGCACCCTGGCTTCGACGACGTAATACCTTTCTCGTTCGAGATGGGAACTAGTCTGGTGCCGAATCATCCACTCTGGCTTTATTTATCTATACGCTCAAACATTACGTAATGACATCATCCGACAGAAGCGTGATTCTGAGGAATGCCGGTTGGGATGCGCATACTAGCGTGGATGGATATTTTAACTTTTGCGTACCTCTCTACGCACTGTTGGGATTTTGCGAGGATTACAGACGCGTGATAATCAACGCTCGTCACGAATTGATCTTGATACGATCTCGTAATGACAACAATTGCCTGATGGAAAATTCGGCGTTGGATCCCGTAGTCGACTTATTCAAGATACAATGGCGAATCCCGCACGTGTTATTGAGCGAGATAAAAAAACTATCGATGCTGCGCACTTTGGAGAGCGGACGATACTTGAGCATCGCTTTTCGCTCGTCGGATCTGTACGAGTTTCCGCTGTTACAGCGTACAACCAAGCATTCGTGGGCCATCAAGACCGCTACTCAGCTCGAAAAACCGCGATACGTCATCTTTGCTCTGCAAATAGGTCGCAAAAATGTCATGGCTGAAGACACGAGCCGATTCGACGACTACAACTTAACCAACGTGAAACTCTATCTGAACTCGGAATGTTATCCGTACGATGATATGAATCTTGATTTCGACAAAAACAGATGGTTCGTGTTGTATGAAACGTACGCGCGTTTCTGCAAGGATTACTACGGATACGAGTATCTCGAGCCGAGTCTCACCGTCACGTCTTTTCTACATAACGGTCCATTCGTAATCATCGATTGTTCTCGACAAAACGAATCGGTCAAGAGCGCAACCGTGAACGTGAGATTGGAATTTGAGACTAAGGAGAACGTACCGATGAATACCACCGCGTACTGTCTCATTATACACGATCGCGTGGTTCACTATAATCCGTTGACCAATGTTGTACGCAAGATCACCTAAAAGCATCGCTGGCACATGAGAGAGAGAGAGAGAGAGAGAGAGAGAGAGAGAGAGAGAGAGAGACAATAAAATCTATGATACATCAAAATCGACCGCAATCTCGAAAAATTGCTCGTCATGGTGGTGCCAACGTTCGTAGATCTGCAAGGTTTTCTCGTTGGAGGACAGTTTGTTGTAAAGGAATTTGCCGCTCTCAGAAAACGGACCGTTCTCTCTTACTATATTTTCGCAAGCCCTATACCATGGCATTTCCTCGCAAGTACTGACAAGTCTCGCGCACGCTGGGTGATACGTCATCACCATAGACTGCGATGGGGCGACGGAACGATTTCATACAGCAAAGCTAAGAGTTTGATTACAAAGGCTGTGCATGGAACGGAAGAAGACGACGACGACGATGACGACGACAATGACAACGATGCTGTCGTATATGTCAAGGGACACGAAAAACGACAATGGCTGTGGAATTTGCTTTTGGACGATGAGCGCGTGTACATCGAGACTCTGGATGCTGATTACGAAGACGTAGATTCTCTAAACAATCTGGACGCTGATAATATTATGCGATGCGGATATCACTATACTAATTGCGCATTACAAAATGTATTCAAATTATTTAATGGTGGTCAGATAACCATGAATAAAATAAATATGATATATGAATTATGTTTTTTATTTCTTTCCCATGCGTTGATAATTTTAACGATCGACATACCGCTTCTTATCATATAACGCCGAGAAGTTTATCTTGCCGGGGTGACTCGCGCGCGTCCAGCAGGAATGTAGGTCAGTGTCAGTCATGGACATGACAAAGAAATTGAATCACGATTTAAAAAAGTGAAAAATTTTTTTAATATTTATTTAATGCAAAAGAATAACTCATACAATGCACTTTTACTTATTGTATATACATTCATTTGTGGATCTTTATTACTTATGTAATTATTCAATTATGTAATTATTCAAAATAATGAGAATATCCTGTAAAAAATGTTCACCACACTTCTTCATCTTCATATGGATGTACACCAAAGAATCTCTGCAAATCAAATACGTCCTCGCGAGTAATTTCTTCCCATAAAAAGTATAAATACTCCTTGTGTTGGCGACGCTGATACCGTATCCACTGCCGATGATTAATATTCATAAAGCCATTAATTTTGATATCATATATGCATAAATACTACAAAAAATAATAAAAAAATCTCAATTTCACACAATACATTACATATCAAATAAAGGAAAAAAGACAAAAGAGAGAAAAAAGAAAAAAAGGAGAAAAAGTTACGCACTCCATTCGGGTGGCGTATCTGAATTTTTATAAGATTCCGTACTTGTACAGTTTCCACAACTGAGATGCCATCGAAATATAATGTCAAATTACAAAAATATTGAGTTTAATATTTTTTACAATATTGAGTTTAATATTTTTTACAATATTGAGTTTAATAATATTTTTAAACATTAGAAAAATACATGTGAATAAATATACTTCAGTTGGATAAGTAATTTTTAATAAATCTCTAATATATGCCAAATAATCAAATTCCTGCGATGTCTTTTCACTTGCCATTTCTTCTCATTGAACGTTAGACACTACGCGATATTTTTGCGTTTTTTTTTGTATGCACGTCAGCTTTTCTTTCTTTCTCACATTAGACTTCCATCTACTGTGATCCTGCATACCCCATGACCCATTATATATCATCGACAATTTCTTTGTCTAAATCAGAACATCATCATCATCATAGGTCTCCCCGATTTGTTTATAGCAGCCGGAGTATCGGCGCTTCTCTTGACTCGCCGCGACACGTACGTCGATTTCTACGAAAAAAAGCCATCATAGGTCTCCCCGATTTGTTTATAGCAGCCGGAGTATCGACGTTTCTCTTGACACGCCGCGTTCAGTCTCATGCAATGAGTCTTGTGGAGGCATATCATTGAAACGTCTTCGTGGCCTCGATAATAATTTTGTGCGCGAAGAATCACTGGTGCGCGAAAAACAATTGCTTTTGCTTTTGTGAAGAACTTTGAGTGCAACGTCTTCGCAATGGCATTACCACGCGTCATTATCTGCGCAAGATTCAACGGGGCAGAATACCGTGGTAACTTTGTGGTATATGTGGAGGAACAACTTATTTATTACATTGACAACAACCCTCTCGTTGGTGTTGCGCAACTGCCATGGGCAATACCCTTGTACGAATATATTCGTTCATTGGCTTCGGCACAGGAAGAGGAGGAAAAGGAGGACAATTATTTAGAAGTCCCCTCCGCGGGTTAATCCCGCGGTATGTGGATGAAGTCCCCCTCCTGCGAATAATCTGGAGGGAGTAAAATTATTTCATGGATTATTAACATTTTTCTTTTTTGTGTGTATTTTGTTAAAGTGACTGAGTGCTTTTTTTTCTTGGATTTGTTAAACATTTTTTTGTGTGTATTTTTTTACGTGACATTTTTTTCTTGCACATTTCTTTTTTGTACTTTTTAAATGACTTTTTTAAAGTGACTTTCTACCTTAACCTGGTGAGTCTTTTTTTTAATTTTTTTTCTTTTTTATTTTTTACTCGGCGGCGGCGGCGGCGGCGATGGACGCGACGGCGCCCCCCCCCCCTCTGATGTCATATCCACGCGCCCTGTCCAATTTTTTATATCATCTTCGTTATTTATCTTTTCGTAATTATTTATCACGGTGCTGAAGGCATCAATCGTCGATTCAATCGCACGCTGTTTACGTTCAATGGTACTGGGTCGTCCAACACGCGCCGTCCCCCTCTCCCCCCTCTCCGGAGCTCCTTGGTTACGCGCCGTTCCTCCCGCACACCCGCACCTCCCTCAACGCTTCTGAGTTAGAATCGGTGTAGTATACCTACTGTAAATGTTGTCAAGTATTTTATATTTTAATATCTCATATTTTATATTTTATATTTTATATATATTTTTTATAAATTTTAAAAATTGCAATATTTATTATTATTCTTAAAAATTATTAAAATTAAAAAATTCATCACATTTTACAGTATTAAATAAATTGTAAAAATATGTTGTTATAATTAATTTGATATAGAATACATTTATAATAATAATGCAAAATATTAAAATTAATAAATTGTTATTTATGAAAGAAGTTTAAATTTCTTTTTAGTTGATATTTAATTTGAAAATGACAGATCATGTTATTTCCACTAACGATAGATTTCTGAGATCATTTCGAGTAAAAAATCTTAATATCTATGAAATACAAAAATCCTAAAAATGTCAATAGTTTTCAAATGAGAAGTTTAAAGTTTATTAATCAAACTGTATGAAATTTGTATACCTAATGTGAATGATATATTGCATAATAATAGATATTTTCAAATATCAATTTTATTCTCTAAACTGAATAATTCTACATATATTATTGATGGAATCGCTTCTTATTTTTATTTTCTTACGCAGCTATTAATTAATGCTTAATTCATATTAATTAATAGCTTATAAGCTATTAATTAATTAATTAATTAATTATGAACATGATAACAGTAAAGTAAAAAATGTGTTAAAATGCGATATGCATCGAACTATCATAGCTGTCATGTATAAATACTATAAATACCATAAATACCATAAATACGAGGGTAGTCTGAAAAGTTTTGAGCCGTAACATGAAGATGACGTTACTCGACAAAACCATTCTAGTACTACAAACATATGCTTTGAAAGACTTATTTTCATCAAAACTTGCTACAGAATTGACAACAGCAATTGCGACATCATAAAATTTGGGATCATATAACGAAGCAAAATCAGTAATTTCACTTTTTATTCTGAGAGTTACTAGATAACATCCTAACAATCGAGACCGAATCATGTCGTGTTGATGCTGTAATCTATACTTTAAGCAAAGCTTATTCCCATATAGAATTATTAATTGATCATATCTTATTGCACGCGTTATTTCATCGTCTCGTAATACAGGGAAGACAACTGTTTTGAGAATTTTATTAGCTATTTCGTGAATTTTTGTAACAATTGTACAACCCAATATCATTATTGATTTACTATGTTTGCTATTACGTCCAGTGCAACGACGAAAATGATGACGAAGAGACAATTTTGAAAAAAATCCTTTACATTTAACATAAGGTAAGAAATCGCTTGTAGATTTATGTAATTTTTTGTTTAGTCGCCTACAAACGATAAATTCTCCATTGTTTATTGCTTTTTTAGTGTTAAATTGAAAATTGCCATTTCGTCGAATCGTTTCTATTATTTTTTTTTCTCGGAATTTCCTTTCAGTAATATTGTAAATTTTTTAACTTCCTCTTCATTAGAATACACGGTTTTTAAGTGTTTCTAAGGGTTTCTAAGCCGTGGTATTTTACTCTGCGGTTTTTTGCAATAAAAACAGTAATTTTTTTTGTGTACGTTTGTTTTCCTGATGATTCTGTGACATACATTTCGCTGTCGTCACGTTTTCGTTTCTGGTGAATGAATTGGATATGTCTAGGCCACTAGACGTATTGGATTTATTAATAGAAACGTTTTTTCTATTATTTTTTGTGTTATTATTTTCACCCGAATAAGCTGATGAAGGACTTGCAGAACGTGAAGGAGCATATTCAGAAGTTAGAATATAAAAAAGATAATACAATTAAGATTTAGAAGTCTATGCATCTTTTCTCCAAAACATGTTTTATTAGATTCTTCATTTTTTAATGCATTATATAAATACAAAATTCTGATATTGAATAGAGGCAAAATAGTAGTGTTTAGAAAAAAAAAAAAAAGAATGTAAATATTTTATCATTGTTTTTATTAATATAAAAAAGTACTACTGTATAACATATTAAAAGTAAATATTATTGAATATTATTGATTGAACTAACATATTAAAAGTAAATATTATTAAATATTATTGATTGAACTACACATCAATTTCAACATTATTAAAATTAATTTGTCTAAGCAAAAGAATAAATTGCCAAGACAGCATAAAAAATAAACTCTAAAATAGAAGTTTTATAAAATTGCTATTATTTTTTGTAGCTTATCTCTCTAGAAAATGTTCTAAAAATAATAAAGATAATAAATAGTTTATTTCATTAAGATAATCTAAATAAATTGAGTTATAATGAAAGAAATTTATAATAAAGAAATTAAATAATACGTCATCTAAGATCTATAAGAATATTATTAGATATTCACGTTCATCTTCATCAGCATACAGGTACTTGATTTAGTCATATCTGACATATCTGAAAAATAATTTTTGAGTATCCGATTGAGTATCTGATTTCTTTATTATTGTTTTAATATTCTTAAAATATAAATTAGTGGATGACTGAATGTTATTCGTTAATAGTGACACACGATTTGAAAAATTATTATCTATGAGATTCAAATATACAAAAAATAGAAATTTTAAAGAAAATGCTAATGCATATGACATGTATGGTGACTAACATTATATATTAGATATTAATTTTATAATACTTTTCTTTTAGAGTTTATTTTTCATGCTGTCATGATAACTTATTATTTTTGCTTAAAGAAATTAATATTAATAATATTGGAACTGATGTAGATTTCTATCAAATATTATTTATTTTTAATATTAATAAAAGTACATAAAATTATTAATTCAGTGTCAGATATAGATCTGCCAATTAACGATTAATACATAAATATTCTAATCTAAATTATAGATATAATATAGATTTAAAAGATTCTTTATTGAAAAAATTATAAAAGATATATTTCTTATTTGAATAATTAATCTTTTTATCTTTTAAATTTATCTTAAAAACATATTTTGCTCCTTGTCGAATAATTAATTTTCTTATTTATTCGACAAGGAGCAAAACATGTTTTCAATAACTTTAAAACAATATATGTTTTTGCAAGAATATGAAGGCTAATTTGATCAGTTAAAATATATTTCACAAAATGGTACTGAATGCATACTCACTTTTATTCGTGTTAATACAGTCTAATTTGTACTCATTGCAGTTTGTATTCTCTGTATCAACTAACATATTCAAACATACATCTTGTTTATCAGTAAAAGGTACATTCAAACATAAGGCATCTTCTAATTCTTTATTATTAAGAAAATCTGTGAAAAGAGATAAATCTATATTTTTGAAACATTATATATAATTTTATTTTGAAACAATTATTAAAAAACAAATGATTTACATATCTAATATTTTTTTAAGTCAAAATGAATTATTATTATTTGTGTAATACAATTCAATATATATATATATATATATATAATAAATATATGTTATATAATTATGATTTATTTACTTTTATCTACATTGAGATAGTCTTCAAGTTCATTTGAATTTTCCATTGAGTAGCATATTAAAAGATTCCTATTGATCCTGAGTAAAGGGCATTAATTCTAAAATATCTTTTAAATTTGTATTAAGAAAATCTGAAAAGATAAAATTTTATCTATATTCTTGAAATATTATATTAGGTGTACAAAAAAGTTCTGAGCTTCTTTTTGTAAAATTCAATCTTAGGTAGTAATCGTAGGTAGTAATCGGAAGGCGCCATGTCTGGGCTATACGCCGCGTGCGGGAGAAGTTCCCAGCCTAACGCAAAGATATGGTCCTGAGTCGCTTTCGCAACATGTGGTCGAGCATTGTCATGAAGCAAGATCACTTTACGACGTCCTTGGCCAGTAAATGGCCTCTTTTCTTCTAATGCATCGCTCAAATTGGTCAATTGTTGTTGGTAGCGGTCTGCCGTGATTGTTTCACCCGGTTGTAACAACTCGTAATACAACACACCTTTCCAATCCCACCAGATACAGAGCAAAACCTTCTTGGCGTGGATATTGGGTTTTGGCGTCGATGTCGAAGGTTGATCAGGGTCAACCCATGATTTTCTACGTTTAGGGTTATCATAAAGAATCCATTTTTCATCGCCTGTAATGATTTTGTGCAGAAAATCTTTTTTCCGGAACTTTGAAAGCAAAGTGAGCGCAGTGTCACGCCGACGATTTTTGTTGTCTTCGGATAATTCATGCGGAACCCATCTGCCTTCCTTCTGAACCTTTCCCATCGTATGTAAACGTACGGAAATGGTTTGCTGCGTAACGCCAAGCTGTTCTGCAAGCTCCTTTTCAATTTGCATACAGTTTATATCTAGTGCTTGCAATTCGTCCGTTTCAATCTTTTGAGGGCGTCCAGCACGCGGTTCATCTTCAAGACTGAAATCTCCTTGGCGAAATTTTTGATACCATCTTTTACATGTAATATGACTTACAGCGTTCTTTCCATATGCAGCACAAATCATTGCAGTGGCTTCAGCAGCATTTTTCTTCAGATGAAACGCGAAGTGGCTGGAAAATCGAATATGCTCTTTTGTTATTGCCATCGTGAACACTACTGATTTTTGAGGTTTTGTGCATCAAATGCCAAACCGTATGGCATTTTAGAAGGCCAAATGTCAACGCTTTAAAACCGCAAAAAGGCGAAGATATATAAAATTTAAATTATTATTTCGGTTGTATGAAATCTAAAGCTCAGAATTTTTTTGTACACCTAATATATAATGTTATTTGGAAACAGTTCTCTGATAGAAATATTTTGCTGCAATTTTCCTTCAATTGACCTTTCATTATTATCCTATATATATAAATTTTCATGATGTAATATTTCAAAAAATTTTAACAATATTCTTTAATTTCCCTTATATTACATTAAATTTTATAAGGACAGACATGATAATTTATTATAAAATCAATGAAAAGTGAAATGAAAGTTATTAAAAAATTTCTGAATATATTTCAAAATAAATGTTAATCTTAAGAAATTTATTGTAATACTGTGAAATATAAGGAAAATTAATGCATACAGTTGAAAAGTAATAAAACATTTTAAAATAATAAAATGGAGTTAATTGAGAGAGAATTTCAGCATAAAATACTTCTGTCAGAAAATTCCTAACTGATTAAAAATCAAATAATTTATGTAAATATATGTTTATTTTATATAAAAAATAACTTTTAACTTTATAAAAATTAACTTTTTTTCCAGAAAAGGAGTGTTTCTCTTACCCGAATTATTATTCTTATCATTCTTGTTTAATAAAACTTTTGGTTTTTCTTGATGCAAATCTTTTTCGACTATTTTCACTTTTATGGATTTTAATATTTCCGATTTAATTATTCGAGGTTTCCGATTATCTGTTTTGTATTTTGAGCATAGATTTATATCTTGTAATTATATTTTAAGTATGTTCCAATTCAAATTTCTTTGTATTTCAGAAAAATGTTCCATATTTTCTGTAAATACATAAAAGAATTTCAGAAATCTATTCTTTTCTTCACACAGTGTTAGAAATATTACAAAATGTAATATTGAATGTAACAATTTTCAATGTAACAATTTTTAACATGATGAAAAAAATATTTATAAAATAAAGCAGATATAATTATAAAGCAGAATTAGAATTATAATTATAATTGATGTAACTGTCTTTTCTTATAAAATTAAACCAAGAATTATAAATATTAACAATTATAAAATTAATATTATTTTGTGAAAATTAAATATTGAATAATATGACTGATCTTTGACAACATAAAATCGATTTTGGATTCATTTTCTGTTTTCCTAAAATAGATTGACGAATTAAAATGATACTTTTACAAGATTTTTTTATAATAATAATTAAAATGTTTAAAAATGTTTAACATATTATTAAAAAAACTATATCTTAAATATTGAATCTATTCATAATTCCGTAGCGAAATTCCGACAGATGTCGTTCGCAGTTGTTTTTCCGCTCGCACATGTGTCAAACATATGAAGTATCGTACATTAAGTGAAAGCTGAAATTTGTGCCGACATTTTAAGAAAGTATTCATCAAGATCCGTGACGTATACGAAGTTTAATTATATTTTGAACATGGAAGGAAAAAACGTGTATTTTCGGTGTATTTCGGTGTTTTTTATTTCCGAAAAGGCAAAAACGCGTCGCAAACTCACAAAAAGATATTTGTCGTACGGAGAGAATGCCGTAAGTGAAAGTGTGTGTCGGAAATGGTTTGCGAAATTTCGTTGCGGAGATTTTGATCTCCAAGATGCTTCTCACTCTGGTCGGCTAGTCACTACTGATGTCGATCAAATCAAGGACTCCAACCGGCATTTGACGATTACAGAGATTGGCATAATCTCAACATTGATCAATCAACTGTTTCGAGACATTTACTCGAAGCTTGGGATGATAAATAAGCTTGATGTTTGGGTGCCGCACGAACTGAGCGAAAAGAATTTAATGGACCGAATTTCAGCTTGCGATTCGCTACTTAAACGCCATCAAAACGAACCATTTTTAAAGCGGATGATCACTGGCAATGAAAAGTGGATTGTCTCAACAATGTCAATCGAAAAAGATCATGGTCGAAACGTTCAGAGGCTGCTCAGACGCAAAGGCTAGATTACACCCAAAGAAGATCATGCTTAGTATCTGGGATTGGAAAGAAATCGTCTATTATGAACTCCTGCCACCCAACAAAACGATTGATTCGACCAAGTACTGCTCACAACTGGGCCAAATTAAAGCGAGCAATCGATCAGAAACGGCCTGAATTGGCGAACAGAAAGGGCGTTGTGTTCCACCAGGACAACGTTAGACCCCACATTTCTCTGATGACCCGGCAAAAATTATTGCCGCTTGGATGGGATGTTTTGGTGCACCCACCGTATAATCCGGACCTTGCACCTTCAGACTATCACTTGTTCCGGGCGCTACGAAACAATTTGAATAACAAAACCTTTAGTTCCCTGGATGTCTTTAAAAATCATTTGGATGACTTTTTTGCCCAAAAATCTCAGGACTTCTATGAAAGAGGGATAATGAAGCTCGTGAAGAGATGGCAGAAAGTCATTGAACAGAATGGAACATATTTAGTTGATTAAAATCGCTTTTTTTGCTAAATATTTTGCGTTTGAAATTTAGTCGATTTTCGCTACGAAATTATGCATAGACCCAATAGTTAAAGAATTATATTAAGTATTACATTAAGTAAAAAATTAAGTAATATTATGTAAAAAAAATATATGTATATATTTTCCTTACATAGACAAAATAAAAAAAAATTATCAATAAGCCCTATAGCAACAATAGTGCTAATAGTATATATGCTTACCGTTAATAGCCATTATGAATGCTTTTGTCCGCGATTTTTATTTCTTTAACATGCATTTTTTAGCATAAATATCATTTAATAGACACACATAATATGTCATCAGAAACCATTACTAAAGCAAACATTGCGATTTATATTTATTTTTACTTAGTATGCATGGTATAATATTTAATACTGTTACATATATTAAAATTCTTTATATACTAAATAATGCACTCAATTAAGCCGATATCAAACTACAGATTGAGAATTAATATAATTGGAATTTCCCCATTGGATCAATCCGAACAAAGTTCACTAAACATGAGATTGATTTTCTTCTTTCTGATTGGTTAAATTCCAATCTAATCTCAATCTCAATCTCCGTCTGATACCAGCTTTAGCCTTTTCATAATATCTTATTCAAAAATAGAATATACATAGTAAATACATCATGGTTTCAGCATCTTATAAGATGTTATGACATATTTTCTAACCTCTGCAGATTTCTCCATCTTAAAATAAACTATTATTGTTCTTATCAGGTTGTAATTCTGTTGTAAATTCTTCATTTTTATAATAAATTGCATACATTTAATATTGTACTGTTGAAAAGCAGCCCTGAAGAATTTATAACGATTTGATAAGAACAATAATTTATTATATGATAGTAAACCGAATGTTAGATAATATATCATAACAACAACGTTTGCAAGACAAAAATGCTTATATAATATTATAAAAATGCTTATGTAATATTATATTATATGATTATCATGTGTGTTCTTTGATATCCTTGAATAACTTGCCTATGAAAATTGATTGGGTGTATGGATCCTATATATAAAATTCTTATGTTGTACTATGTATGTTACAATTTCTTCAACATTATTTGAGATATAAAATTCTATTCTGCAAAACACATATGTATTGTATATGTGATATGTGTCCTGGAAGGTCCGTCCTTCGTCTGAAGGTCCGAAGGTCGGACGGAGCCGAAATCAACAGATATTCAGTGGTTACACTCACATGTTGTTTATGGATCCTTTTCCATTGGATTAAGAAGGTAAAACTTCAAGATTAGATATTGCGATGATTATGGGTGGTAGTGATGTTAGGGTGATTTTTATTTGGAGAAAAAGTTTAAATTTAGGAATAAAGAGTGAAGATTATACTTATTGCATCACAATTAGGATTTATTTATAATTGAAATTTTGGTATATACACTTTGGTAAATCCATTCCAGAACTTATCTTATTATGGAGTGCGATACGCGATTACAATGGTCTAAATTACATTGTTCGTAAAATGGCGAACTGATCAGGCACTAACTCTGAGTAAGTGCGCGAGATTATCGTTGTTCGGGATTTTTATATGTTTCTAAAAATACAGAAGTAGAGGTGACCTAAATTCCAATGTTGTGACCCTATAGGTTTGAATAAGGTTTGTTACCAAATGTCCTTGGCACAGTTTGCTGATATTACCTTTCTTTCACCTTTGAGTCAGCTATAACTCGCGTGTTTAGAACCTTCTAATTGTCCTTGATATAGTTTTCTATTGGTTAGCTTGGCCTTTCGCTGTGAATCAGTGATGACTCGTGGTACTAAAATATTATGGCCTTGACATTTAACGCTGGCCTACTTTCGCTTACAGACTGATCATGATTCATACTTGTGACTATTCGATTTATTTTTGCTTTCAGAGAGTTATACTTTGTTATAACAATTTTTATATAGGTAACAAATATATCATTTACTCATTTATAACATTTTTAAATATTGATCTTTATAATGTTGCTTTTTGATATACTTTACAACAATAATTATAATATCGATTACATGCCATATGATTAGTATATCTAAAAGATATCAGTATAACTCTCTTTAGCTTTGTAATACATTATTTATTGAAGGCTATGAGGTACAGATTTTATTGTAGCCATAGGTTTAATGTTAATAATAAAATAGAAGCAACAATTATAAGCATAAGTTTAGGATGAAGATTTCTAGAAGTTAAACCAGTTTATAGGGAGATTTAGTTGCTGATTTGGGTTTTTGAGGTAAGTGTATGTAAGTTTTTAATTATTCATATATCTTTAAAACGGTATATCTTTAAAACGGTAGGAGTTAGATAAGTATGTGTAATGACATGAGTTGCAAGATTTCCAATGTAATATCCGAATTCCTCATAATATTTAATTGTTTATATAATAATTTATTTATTTATAATTTTTATTAAATAAAATTTAAGTCGTAGAATTTCCCTTCTAAGACATAATATGTTTCTATTAACATTCTCTACATGATTTTACAAAAGAAATTGTACCTTGTAAGGAAACGTATATATGTATGTACATATATACTTGTATACACACATATACGGATATACACATAATTTTGTTTATAACTCAGGAAAGATGATAGACACATACTATATTTATGTTTTCGAAAGGGTTTTCATTGAAGAATCAATCTATACAGAGAAAATATATTCTTATGAGGACATCGACAAAATTGGTATTTGGAATTTGGGAAGTGCAGAGGTTTCGTTTATTTAAATTAATTAGGTGTAGAGGTTAAATGAAAAATATAATTTTGATGTAAATTTGTAGGGAAGAGTTGAAGCTTTGTGACGGTATATCATAATTTTAGCGGTAATAGTTTAGGAGATAATAAAAAAATTAAAATTTGAGATCCGCAAAGAAAGCAATTCACAAGTATTGAAGTATTTGTCAATTGCACTGATTGCAGACATTTTGAATTATCCGGTGTCTTTCTTTTTGGATTTTTATAACAAGTTATTTTGAGGTGTTTCGTTGAAATGTTAATAATAAAAAGTGTTTGACTATATCAAAGATATAATATAAAAATATTATTACTCTTTGTTAATTGTTTAATTTAAAATTATTTATTTCTTTGTTTTAGGAAATGAACAATCGTTGAGTAAATGTTTTTTCATGGATTTTGTTATTTTGTCATTACCTTTACAATGATATATAACTTTTCTTATCAACATCCTTCTTATTAATTTTATTAATTTTTCTTATTAATATTAATTAACAGTAGGTATACTAGGCGGGTTCTAACCCAGAAGCGTTGAGGGGGGTGCGGGTGTGCGGGGGGAACGGCGCGCAACCGAGGAGCTCCGGGGAGGGGGGAGGAGGGGACGGCGCGTGTTGGGCGACCCATTGAATGTAAACAGCGTCGACGATTGATGCCTTCAGAGCACCGTGATAAATAATTACCAAAAGATAAATAACGAATTGGACGCGTGGACATGACGTCAGAGAGGGGAGGGGGGGGCGCCGCCGCCGCCGCGCCCGCCGCCACCGCCGAGTAAAAAATAAATATCTCTCTCGTATTATCTCTTCCGTTGCGGCTCTCTCTCTTATGGAGAATATTATTGTTCTAATTATTTTATGGTGGGGAAGAAAGAAATGAAAGAAATACATGTTTTTTTGCATATTATATATGTTTATATTTTTAAACAAATTGAATACATTTTTAAGTGTGAAATTTTTTTATTCACATGTGTTTTTCTTATACACTAAAAACTAAAGCTAACAGCTCGCAATCGACGAGTTGGCGTCTATCGAAGATATCGCAATCGCGTATCGCGTTCGGCACTTCCTCGGGATCTGTTACAACAGACGCGATGTTGGAGAATCGCGTATACTTGGTATCGATCGTATCGACGAATCTAACGAGTCGATCGAACGTCACATCGATACATTCGTTCAGAGCAAACATTCGACGTAACGTCGATTCGATCATCGTTACGCGTACGTTCAAAGATTCAAGACGTACGAGTGTAACGTCGTTCATCAGACAAATTCTGACGGTTAACGGTCCGACGCTTATAAAATTGTCTTTGTAATCGTTTAGCAGCAATTTATAGATATTCCATCGCTGCTCGTAGAGTCCCTTCCACGTTTCGAGAGACAGTATCAATTCCTGTCCCCGATGATCTCCCAGAGCGATCTCCACGTAGCTCGGTGGACCAATGTTGATTCCAATTTCCAGAAATTTGTAACCCGTGGCCGTCAGAGTGTAACGTCTGCTCAGTAAGCGCACCGCGCGACGCTCCACCGAAATACTGTGGAAATTAAATATATAATATTGCACAATATTGAAAAAAGAGAAAAAAATAAAAAAAATGCAGGTGAAACTTACGCGTTACATTCCTTCTTTTGTTTTTCGCCATTGTACGGTGCACTGTTTCCTTTGGCGGAATACATTGCGTGTTGTTCGAATGATGGAGGAACGGAGTACCATTTTTGTCGTGCAGATCGTTCGATGGAGGAGGACTGATCGCGTAAATTTTTTGACATGGCAAACCGTTAATCCCCCCACCTTCCCCCCCTTTTTTTCTAGGAATTTCATTGTTGCAATCAAACATGTAGCGACATGTTCGCAAAGGAGCGCGATGACGTTCAAATTTTGTTTTCTAGGAAGAGCTCGTGAAAAGATAGCTCTTCGTAGAAATCGACGTACGTGTCGCGGCGTGTCAGGAGAAGCGCCGATACTTCGGTTACTATAAACAAATCGGGGAGACTTATGATGGTTTTTTTTCGCCGAAATCGGGGTACGTGTCGCGGCGTGTCAAGAGAAGCGTCGATACTCCGGCTGCTATAAACAAATTAGGGAGATCTATGATGATGCTCCGACAAGGGACAAAGAAATTGTCGATGATATATAATGGGTCATGCGGTGTGCAGGATCACAGTAGATGGAAGTCTAATGTGTGTGAAAAAAAATAGTTGACGGTGAAAATGGATAATGTGTTAAATATAAAAAATGTGTTTAATATGGATGAGGAAGACTTTGTGAACATAGTGGACGAAGTGTTTGAAAATGAAGAAGAAATAGAGATTGACAATATTGACAATATTGACATTGATATTGAAGACGAAGAGCACGCATTGTCTGACGATAGTAATTACATAAGTGATCAAAGTGATGATCTTACGGATTATGCAAAAAAAATTGTCACCGGAACTCCTTGCGTTGAATAATAATAAAAAGTATTGTTCAATACAATTTTATTATTCAACGGGTGGTGCACTAACTCTGTGTGCCGAATGCATGGTTCGTCTGGCGGACACTGACATTGGAGTATTGTATGCCGTTAGGAAGCACGAGATAGATACTCTCAATGCGCTAAACAGCCGATTTTGCTCCAATTGCCAACAGTCCGTCTGTATGATAATGCCATGCAACATGTGCCCAATTTGCACAAATTGAAAAAAGACAACATTGTGAACGAGGCATATGCAAGTGGAAGAGTGTGATGTGATATAAAAACAATATGGAAAGGTCATTGGAAGAATTAACAAGTTCTCCGTTATGGGATTCAATCTCTCATCTATCAGTGAACGTGGCGGTGTATTTTATAAAGAGACACTATACCTCAACTCCCCATTTCCCGATTTCTCGTCCAAGAGTTAAGGGACGCTACAATTCGACTCTCTGCTTCTCCGCTCCTTCTGAGAGAGCGGAAATAATTCTGGAAGCGTGCACATATTATCATTATAGAGGACACGCATACAATATATTACTACCTCTCTCGCGGCAAAAAGTAGCAGAGATAATTCCAAGAAGCGATAATCATATATGGTTGTTCTATTCCCATCAATCTCCGGACATGGCGGAAATACAACGCTTTGTATACTGGCTTCGAGTTAAAGCAGCTATAGAGAAAAGAAAAAAAGAAAGTAAAAAAATGTAAAATTGTTTTTATAAGACAGTACAACAATTTAAAAAATCACGATTTTGCAATATGGAACACCTAGAGCGAGTGGAACGCGAGCTGCTGGAGCAGTGCAGCCAAGTCGCTACCTTGGTGGAGTGTTTCGCGTGGTTGCAACGATGTGAGGAGTGCATCGAACAACTCGAGGAACTTAGCCGTGTTAAGCGTCCTCGACTCACCGTTGCAAATAGACAATCTGCGGTGGCGAGGATCGCGCGACTCGCGGGTGCAAAAGTACAACTAGAAAGACGTTTCGTGCACGTTGGCGGTGAGTACGCGAGCACCAGTAGAGACAATGGATCTCTCGTTTGGCGAGAAATCGATACGGCATTTGAAAGCCGTATATTGACTGGTGCGGTGATCAATGTGGACTATATCGAGCCGCGACAATTTTTAGAAGACGCTGGTGGTGTAGTGCTCGAGCGAGTGCGAGACATTGTACAAAGACACGATAGTGTGAAAGTGAACACTGCATTTAACGGCGAGTTTGTGACGGGCGATAAACGCGCAAACAAAAGTATAAACACTAAAAATAGTGAACTCTTTCGAGTGTCAAATTTGGACGAGTGGTACGAGCAGCACGTCATCGAACCCACGTTGGCGTCGCTCGAAGAATTCCAAGAACGTGACAGTGGATGGGCGTTGTCGCGAATTCTAAATTTGACTATAAACGTGAACAAATATAATCCAATGCACGCGGGATGTTACATCGAATTACCGCGGGAAATTATGTTAAAGCGAGCGGTGATCAATGTACGATCCAATGACAATGCGTGTTTCGCGTAGTCGGTGGTCGCGGCTCTGCATCCGGTCGAAAGGCATACAAATCGGGAATTGTCGTACCCGCATTATACGACAGTGTTAAATTTGCAAGACATTACGTTTCCGATGACGTTGAACCAAATTAAGAAGTTCGAACATCTCAACGACATCTCAATTAACGTCTACGGTATCAAGGAAAAGGAAATTCTCCCGATACGGCTGACATCAAGGAAGATGGAGAAGCACGCAAATTTATTGTACGTGCAGGATCCGCGCGACGACAACGCGGGGCACTTTGCGTACATCAAAGATCTGTCCCGTCTTGTGAGCTCGCAAATAAACAAGAAGAAATGCAAGAAATACTTTTGCGACCGGTATGTATTTTAACAAATTTTATTATTTCTCTTCTAAAATTGTTTATTACATACTAAAAACCATATTTTCCGTTTGCAGATGTCTACATTACTTCAGTTCGTCTGAAAGATTGCAGTCACATACAACGGACTGCGAAAAGATGAACGATTGCGCCATCCGACTGCCGAGCGAGGACGACAAGTGGCTCGAATTCAAGAATCACACGAATAAGGAACGACTTCCATTCATCGTTTACGCGGACTTGGAATGCGTACTACGGCGAACGGAACCGGCAGAGAGGGAAGATGCATCGTACACCTACCAGCAGCACGAGGTATTTAGCATCGGATGCTACGTGCGATGCTCGTACGACGACGCGTTATCGGTATATCGATTTCGTCGCGACGAAGATTGCGTTGCGTGGTTCGTTCGGCAACTCGAAGATTTGGCGCATCAAGTAAAAATTCTATTATCCGCGAATGTCCCCATGGAAACGTTGTCGAGAGAGCAGTGGGAGGCATATCGTAGCGCGACGCGTTGTCACATTTGCGAGAAATCATTTACGTCGGACGACACGCGGGTACGCGATCATTGTCATCTTACCGGTCGTTACCGTGGTCCCGCGCACTCAAATTGTAATCTAAATTATAAAGATTCGTATTGCATTCCCATAGTATTTCACAACTTATCCGGTTATGACGCGCACTTTATCATCACGGAAATAGCTACGGCGTTCGAAGGCAGGATCGACGTGCTGCCGATAACAAAAGAAAAATATATTTCGTTTACAAAACACGTTCAAGATACCATCGAGAGATCAGATTCGCGAAATTGCATACGCTTGCGACTCATAGATTCGTACAAGTTTTTAAATACCAGCCTTGATAAATTGGCATCTTTTCTAACGAAAGAAAAATTAAAAATTTTACGTTCCGAATTTTCCACGGTCTCAAACGAAGATTTTGATTTGTTGACGCGCAAAGGTGTCTTTCCGTACGAATACGTGGATCTCGCGGACAAGCTGCAGGACACGCGCTTACCACCGCGCGAATCGTTCTATAGCTCGTTGACCGGTGACACGGTGTCGGAGAACGATTACGCGCACGCTGCGAACGTCTGGCAGCGGTTCTCCATCCGAACGCTCGGCGAATACAGCGATCTATATCTCAAGACCGATGTCTTGTTATTGGCCGACGTTTTCGAAAATTTCCGCGAAAGTTGCGTCGCGAGTTATGGACTCGATCCCGCGCATTACTACACATTGCCAGGTTTCACGTGGGACGCCATGTTGAAACATACGCGCGTAAAATTTGAATTGCTCACGGACATCGATATGGTTATGTTTATCGAACGCGGTATACGCGGCGGTCTCAGTCAATGTTCCGGCAGATACGCGCAGGCCAATAACAAGTACATGCGTTCGTACGACCCGTCGAAACCGTCATCATACCTTATGTACTTTGACGTAAATAATCTGTACGGATGGGCGATGTGTCAACCGCTGCCCTATGCCGAATTTCGATGGATGGAAGACGTTGAGAACTTTGACGCGAGCGCGATCGCTCCGGATTCGTCTACGGGTTATATTCTCGAGGTCGATCTCGAGTATCCGCATCATTTACACGATCGACACACTGACCTACCTTTCTGTCCGGCGCGCGATAAACCACCCGGCACGCGGCAGGATAAACTTCTCGCGACGTTATACGATAAGAAGCAGTATGTCATCCATTATCGCAACCTGCAGCAATGTACGCGCCATGGTCTTCGTATCGCAAAGATACATCCCGTACTACAATTTGCTCAATCCGCCTGGCTCCGCGATTACATCGAACTCAATACACACTTTAGAACGTACGCGAAAAACGATTTTGAGAAAAATTTGTACAAATTAATGAACAACGCGGTATTCGGTAAAACAATGGAAAATGTGCGCAATCACGTCGACGTTAAACTTTTGACCAAATGGGACGGACGGTATGGCGCGGAGGCAATGATCGCGAAACCAAATTTCCACAGCCGCAGCGTCTTTGCGGAAAACTTAATCGCCGTCGAAATGTAAACTCGAGGTAAAATTCAACAAGCCGATTTACGTGGGTATGTGTATACTCGACATATCGAAAATCTGCTTGTACGAATTTCACCACGAATACATGTCACCGCTGTATCGCGAGAAATGTAAGATCATGTACACCGACACGGACAGTCTCGTGTACCACATCGAGTGCGATGATGCGTACGAGGCGATGAAACGCGATATCGTTAGATTCGATACGAGCGATTATCCGACGGACAACGCGTACGGGATGCCTCTCGCGAATAAAAAAGTACCCGGTCTAATGAAGGATGAGAATAACGGTGCGATAATGACGGAATTCGTCGGACTCAGAGCGAAGATGTACGCGGTGAGGGTGGACGGTAGAAAAGACATTAAAAAGGCGAAAGGTGTAAAGAATAACGTCGTAACGCGAACAATAACGTTCGACGATTATACGCGGTGCTTGAACGAAGAGATCGAAATGACTCGTCGCCAGTCGTGTATAAGATCCAAGCTACACCAAGTATACACGGTGTCCGAGTCGAAAATCGCTCTGAGTCCGTACGACGACAAACGATACATCGTACCGGATTCGACGGAGACGTTACCGTGGGGACATTGGCGGATTCCGTTGTAATATATATATATATATATATACATTTTTATACAATGTACATACATTTTTATATTTTTTATATAGTTTATATGATGCATATATGCACGTATGTATGTATGTATGTATGTATGTATGTACGTATCTATGTATCATATCTATGTATGTATGTATGAACGTATGTAATTTCTTGTAATTTTATACTATTATATATGTAGTATAGATGTATGTATTTTTTGTAGTTTTTATATGTAGTTTTTACAATAAAATTTAGTTGTTCAAATTTAGTTGTTCAAATTTATTTTATATATACTTTATAATAGCAACCGAGATCCTGCTTGCTGAGGAATTAGCTTTAATTCTCTCTTCGATTTATTTAATGTATACTCGGCTTAATACATATAGTTTTACATATGTTCTCGTAAGTTACATACATGTATAGTTTAAAAAAAATGTAATGGAAGAAAAAAATAATAAAAACTCTTTGTATACATGTATACAGTGTATATGTATTTTTTTAAATACATTATAAAAATAAAAAAATGAATTAAATCACACTGCTTTTGTTTATCCATGAGTTATGCGATCTATCGAATCCCAGCCACTTAACGTAAACCTTGTCTCCCTTCCTGCGTAATACTTTCTCCACGAGATACACGTCCGGATGAGTCGCGCGATGCAATTCGTGCTCGTAGAACGCGCCCGCGACCGATTTTCCGCGATAATCCTCGAGCAGATAAGTTACGGGATTAGTACGTTGCACTTTAACGATCTTAAACACCTCGGTGGTCCAATTTGGCGTGTAACCTTTTTCGAAAAGTGTCTTGTACTTGCTCACGCGTACCGATTCGCCTACTTTGAATTTTGCTGGACCTGCGATCTTTATCGCGCTGTATACCGTATCCAAGAGTCTTTTGGCGATCGCGGGAGTTACGTCAACGGGTCGCATGCCGATAGTGCGATGCTTGCGCGCGTTGTAATCTGACACGAGACGCGGTAGCGCGTCGACCCACTTGTAAGTGCCGTTGAGCGTAAACATCTTCCACATGTCGTTCTTAAGCGTGCGATTGAATCGCTCGACGATCGATGCCTTCAACACCGTATACGTGGAATAATGATTAACGTTGTGTTTTTTCAAGAGTTGTTGCACATCGGCATTGTAAAATTCCTTTCCCATATCCGTTTGCAAGTTTCTCGGGCATCTTCCGCTCTCTCGAATTATCTTAGCGATAGCGTTAGCCGTCTCGCTTCCGACCTTGCTCTTGAGCGGTA
Organism: Pogonomyrmex barbatus; assembly: GCF_055798465.1. Classification (NCBI taxonomy): domain Eukaryota; kingdom Metazoa; phylum Arthropoda; class Insecta; order Hymenoptera; family Formicidae; genus Pogonomyrmex; species Pogonomyrmex barbatus. Next base: position 4,855,732 of record NW_028297138.1, read on the forward strand.
CGGCCCAGGCGTACTTGCTCAACGCATCGATGACGGTGAGTATGTAGTGATGACCTCTGTTGAAACTCGAGTACGCATCTCGACGATGTCAGCCTGCCACAGATCGTCGTATCCCCGAATTATGACACGTCTTCGTGGAAAATTTCTCCTCGCCGGAGCGTGCAATTCCTCAACGAGTCGTCGCCTCTCGGAGCTAATATTTTTTTCACGTCCATCGGATCGCATGTTTCAACGATGTTTAATAGTAAAGATAAGATATACAATTTAAAATTGTTTTTTTCCTCACTGACGTTAATCGACTGGCTCGTTTCATCGATACGCGATTAATTTATAATAATGCCGGCTTCGCGAAGTTCCTCGATGATCGACAGCATCTCGTTGTTGTGAGCGTTGTTACCAGCTCGGTGCGAAGCGTCGAGCAATCGGAGTCGATCCACCAGTTCGTTGGGATCGTCCCAATGCACGTAATCGATCTTGTTGTCGTTTAACTTCATGGCGGTTGGTATATTGCTCACGCCTGCACCCTTTTTACGCCCGCTATTTCCATACGTAGATACGAGCGGAGCGATGATGTTAATATACTTGGATCCTCTATTGCCCTTGATGGGATTATGGGCGCTGTGACCACGTCTATGAGCATTTGTTGTTAACAATATACTTTTATACGTTTGTTTGTCATCCTCGGTAAAAACCGCGTCATCGGGAAGTCTCTTGAAGATCAATTCGTACAATCCTGGTGTACCATTGTATCTCACATTGTCTATGATTATGGAGTCATTTTTGTCAACGTCAAATTTCTTGTCACCAAGCACCACTGTCTTTATCGAAATAAACACCGTATACGCGATCAAATGTATCGTTTTTTCCATTATCATCGAGAAGAGGGCTTACGTACTTTTGCCCTAATGGTCCCAGCTGATTATGCAACGCTTCTCGACCTTGTTGCGTTTGCAGACTCTGTTTGATGGTTGTTTCGAATGACGGTTCACTGGCGTCTTTTGTTTCGAAAACATCTTCCTTTTGCAGAAACAGCGGTGGTTCTTTCGGTGGTTCTTTCGATGGTTGTATCGGTGTAGACTCGAACACGAGTGAATCTGACGCGGCTTTCAATTCTTTCGTTGTACGTTGTTTTTTAGACTGCGGCGTTAATTTCAACCATCCAACATCCGTCCAATATGAATCCTTGTCAGTAGTAGTAATATCGTTATCGTTGTCGTCATCGCTGTCTTCACGTTTTTGTTTTTTCTTAATACCGAGATCCTTTGCTTCTCTTTCAATCGATTGAGATTCCTCGGTTTTTTCAACAATCTGTTTTAGAGGTTCGACGATGGGCTTGAAGCGTTTCTCCAACGCTGTATCTTCAGCTATTTTACAAATTTTTAAAGCGCGATATTTTTTGCGAATCGAATCGCTCGTTTTCGCAATCTGTTTCGCTATTTTCTCGCGATCTTTGGTGTTATCCATGTTGCCTGCTCCACGTATCGACATCGATTAACCACGTTACGGTACCGCGAACGTATTAAATTCCTTTCTGTATCGCCCATTGATAAGCGGACTGTCCTTATTTATCACTAGAAATCCATACTCGCGCTGCCAACAATCGCGGCATAACGCACAGAATTCATCGTATGACATGTCGGTATTCACGTGATCGTTGTAAACATGTTTCAAGTTGGTACCATCCTGTTTGAACAGAATCAGCAGGTTCGCATTGTCGCGTATCAAATGTTTAGGTATCCTCGCGTACGTCTGACAGAGATAGAAGCAATCGACGTTCGAGTGGCGGCCCATCGAAAAGTATTCTCTCACAGCATCTTGCTTATCGCACGCAACGTCGTCGAAGACGAAGATCGAATTGGGACGTGCCTCGCTCGGTGGAATGACGTCACTGTTGTTGGAGAACGTAAAGTAGCCGATTTCTTCTATCGATGTTAGTAAATTTTCCAAGTATCGATATTTCGGTTGTTGCAGCGATTTCGAGTATACGTACACGTTCTCGAATCGTACACCGTGCGGACTCTCGAGCAAGCTTATGAGAACGTTGGTTTTACCACAATTCGACGGCCCGCAAATGATGACGCGTATAGTACTCGGTAACATTTCACCGTGCTTGCGCTCCGTCGCGATGTCTCCCATCATTCGCGCTCTCTCGTCACAGTTCGCGACGCGTATCGTCAGCGGCTGCCGTACAAATTTCATGTTCGCACTGCGTTATCTAGGCTTCGATCGAACGCCTATTTATAGGCGCGCGAAACCACGAATCGCTCAGTAGCAAAAATGTATCTCGCGCTGTCGCATCCCTCCGATATTCGGGATTTGAGCGCTGAGCAGTTGCAATATATACCGAAGGTCGTACTGTTACGCGTGTGCGGTAATTATATCGATCACGTGTGGGACAAGCTTCCGGAGTATATAAAGGCGGATTTGGAGGTTCAAACCTATCGTCGCTGCGTCGAGCATTATAATTAATCGTGGGATCGAGATCATATAGACGGTCCTGCACCGAAGATAAAAGATTGTGGCCTATGCCAGCAACAGCGTCAAACGAAGGCTACATTGGAGGTCTGCTCAATCGAGCAATAAACGCGCTTCCTTTCGAACTACATATCCCCGGCTATCAGTTTTGCGGTCCGGGTACTCGGCTGAAAAAGCGATTAGCCAGAGGTGAAACGGGCATAAATCCACTGGACGCGGCGTGCCGTGAACACGACATTGCGTATTCTCAGAGCAACGATCTCACCGACAGACACGCGGCGGACAAGGTACTCGCCGATAAAGCCTTAGGACGCGTCATCGCGAGAGATTCGGCTCTGAGCGAGAAAGCTGCAGCCGTTTGGACAGCGATGAAAGCCAAAACCAAGATCGGCATGGGTATGAAGACGAAGAAAAAAACCGGCAAAAAAAAGAAACGAATACTTCCAACGGCGAAACGAGGTGGTGTGTTACCGATTTTGCCAATTTTGGGCGCTCTCGAGTCCTTAATCGGCGGAGCGGCCAGCGTGGCGAAAGCGATAAACGACAGGAAAGTCGCGCAACGTCGCGCGATGGAAACGCACGGACAGGGACTGTATCTCGTTCCGTACAAATACGGACGAGGACTGTATCTCGCCCCGTACAAAGGCGAACGAGGCGTAACAGCGGAAAAAAGAAAAAAAGAAAAAAAACGCCAAAGAGACGATAAAAATACCTACGGGTGTAACCACCAATGTACAATTGGACCAGCTGGCGAAGCGTATGCGCGTACCGTACTTTAGAGGTGTTTTCATGCGTGACGCATTACCGATTAGCGGCGCGCGTCGAAATGAAAACGGTATCGTAAATCTGGACGACACGACGGGCCCCGGTACTCATTGGGTAGCGTATGCAAAGAGAAACAATCGCGTTGTGTACTTTGACAGTTTTGGTAATCTTCGACCGCCCAAGGAACTGATATGATATTTCGGAGACGATGCTACGATAGAGTACAATCGAACGTCCTATCAGACGTACGATCAGAGCGTCTGCGGACAGCTGTGCTTGTGGTTTCTTCTCCAAAATGGTCGACGCGCGTGAATTTATAAAATCCAACAAAATGTCGCGGCGTCTCAGTATTTGTCGAACGCTTTTTCCATCATGTCGCTGACGCTTACGCTGAGCGGGAAGAGCAGCGTTCTCGCGACAAATTACTCTCCAGCCATAGATTTGAGCGACGATGACTACGAGCTTGGTCTAACAATTTTGGAGACTTATCACACGATACCGAATGTAAACGCTTCGAACAATACATTTTATTTTGGCAAAGACGATGCAGAAATTACGATTCCCGAGGGGTCGTATGAACTGCATGCCATAAATGAATTTTTGAAACGTGAGATTTTACGGAAACGTCCGCGACGCGACGCGCCCGAGGGTAACGCTGGTGACACCGCGCGCGGCGATGACGAGATTGGAGAATACCCGATAGTGCTCCGCGCAAATTACAACACGATGAGGTGTGAAATTAAATGCGCCTACAGAATAAACTTTAACAAGCCTCGTAACATTGGATCGCTGCTGGGTTTCTCGAGGCGTATACTGCAACCGCGAAGGTGGCACGAATCGGACGTGTCGATCAACATAATGAACGTAAACATTATCCGTGTAGAGTGCAACGTGACCGCGGGCGCATACAGCAACGACAAAAGTGTGCACACGATACACGAATTTTCACCGAGCGTGCCGCCAGGATATAAGATATCGGAAAGGCCGATGCAGATCATTTACCTGCCAGTCATCGTACGGAGCATTACGGAGCTAACGATACGCATTGTTGACCAGAACGGACGATTGCTCGATTTCAGAGGAGAAGAGATCATCGTCAGATTGCACGTACGACGGCGACAGCGATAACGCGAGCGTGACATTTGAGATGCTCGTGTTGAACGAAGCGAAGCATACGCAGAGAGATAACGCATCTTGTTTTACAAAGAAAACATCGATCGACAATATTCGCTCATTCGGCTGCGTCAAGAAGAGGAAGAAACTTAACGCGTCGAACGTTAATTTTTTACAAGCTTTAGGATTCGCGGTGCGCAACTTGTGAAATGACTGATATCCTAAATATCGAAGACGAGCCAATCTTCGACGATCGCATCGTCAAGATTGAGACTCATGCGTACAACCCGTTCGCCAATACGACGTTCGGGTACAGCGATGAGATAAGAATACCTATACAGCAACAGGATCTGTACACATTGCCGTACGAAAGCTTTCTATATATCGAGGGAAAACTAACGAAGAACAGAGTTGTCGAGGGATCTGATGTGGTGCTGGGAAATAATTTTGTCGCGTTCCTGTTCGATGAGATTCGATACGAGCTTGATGGTGTGGAGATTGATCGTAACAGAAATGTGGGCGTAACCAGCACACTCAAACATTACGTAACGACATCATCCGACAGAAGCGTGATTCTGAGGAATGCCGGTTGGGATGCGCATACTAGCGCGGATGGATATTTTAACTTTTGCGTACCTCTCTACGCACTGTTGGGATTTTGCGAGGATTACAGACGCGTGATAATCAACGCTCGTCACGAATTGATCTTGATACGATCTCGTAACGACAACAATTGCCTGATGGGAAATTCGGCGTTGGATCCCGTGATCGACTTATTCAAAATACAATGGCGAATGCCGCACGTGTTATTGAGCGAGATAAATAAACTATCGATGCTGCGCACTTTGGAGAGCGGACGATACTTGAGCATGGCTTTTCGCTCGTGGGATCTGTACGAGTTTCCGCTGTTACAGCGTACAACCAAGCATTCGTGGGCCATCAAGACCGCTACTCAGCTCGAGAAACCGCGATACGTCATCTTTGCTCTGCAAACAGGTCGCAAAAATGTCATGGCTGAGGACACGAGCCGATTCGACGACTGCAATTTAACCAACGTGAAACTCTATCTGAACTCGGAATGTTATCCGTACGACGATATGCATCTTGATTTCGACAAAAACAGATGGTCCGTGTTGTATGAAACGTACGCGCGTTTCTGCAAGGGTTACTACGGATACGAGTATCTCGAGCCGAGTCTCACCGTCACGTCTTTTCTACATAACGGTCCATTCGTAATCATCGATTGTTCTCGACAAAACGAATCGGTCAAGAGCGCAACCGTGGACGTGAGATTGGAATTTGAGACTAAGGAGAACGTACCGATGAATACCACCGCGTACTGTCTCATTATACACGATCGCGTGGTTCACTACAATCCGTTGACCAATGTTGTACGCAAGATCACCTAAGAGCATCGCTGGCACATGAGAGAGAGACAATAAAATCTACGATACATCGAAATCGACCGCAGTCTCGAAAAAGTGCTCGTCATGGTCGTGCCAACGTTCGTAGACCTGCAAGGTTTTCTCGTTGGAGGACAATTTGTTGTAAAGGAGTTTCCGCTCTCAGAAAACGGACCGTTCTCTCTCACTATATTTTCGCAAGCCCTATACCATGGCATTTCCTCGCAAGTGCCGACAAGTCTCGCGCACGTTGGGTGATACGTCATCACCATAGACTACGATGGGACGATGGAACGATTCCATACAGCAAAGCTAAGAGTTTGATTACAAAAGCTGTGCATGGAACGGAAGAAGACGACGACGACGACGACGATGACAGCGATGCTGTCGTATATGTCAAGGGACACGAAAAACGACAATGGCTGTGGAATTTGCTTCTGGACGATGAGCGCGTGTACATCGAGACTCTGGATGCTGATTACGAAAACGTAGATTCTCTAAACAATCTGGACGCTGATAATACTATGCGATGCGGATATCACTATACTAATTGCGCATTACAAAATGTATTCAAATTATTTAATTGGTGGTCAGATAACCATGAATAAAATAAATATGATATACGAATTACGTTTTTTATTTCTTTTCCATGCGTTGATAATTCTAACGATCGACGTACCGCTTCTTATCATATAACGCCGAGAAGTTTATTTTGTCGGGATGACTCGCGCGCGTCGAGCAGGAATGTAGGTCAGGGTGTTGGGCATGGACATGAAAAAAAATTGAATCACGATTTAAAAAAGTGAAAAATTTTTTTAATATTTATTTAATGCAAAAGAATAATTCATACACTTTTATTTATTGTTTATACTATAATATTTATTGTATATATTATATATATTATATACTATAATATTTATTGTATATATTGTATTGTATTGTATATATATATATATTTGTGGATCTTTATTATTTATGTAACTATTCAATTATGTAATTATTCAAAAATAATAAATGAGAATATCCTATAGACACTGTTCACCACACTTCTTCATCCTCTTCATATGGACGTAACCCAAAGAGTCTCTGCAGATCAAATACGTCCTCGCGAGTAATTTCTTCCCATAGAAAATGTAAATATTCTTTGTGTTGGCGACGCTGATATCGTATCCATCGCCGATGATTGATATTCATAAAGCCATTAATCTTGATATCATATATGCATAAGTACTGCAAAAAATAATAAAAAATCTCAATTTCACACAATTCATTACATATCAAATAAAGGAAAAAAGACAAAAGAGAGAAAAAGAAAAAAAGGAGAAAAAGTTACGTACTCCATTCGGGTGGCGTATTTGAATTTTTATTAGATTCGGTACTTGCACAGTTTCCACGACTGAAATACCATCGAGATATAATGTCTGTCAAATTACAAAAATATTGAGTTTAATATTTTTTACAATATTGAGTTTAATAATATTTTTAAACATTAGAAAGATACATGTGAATAAATATACTTACTGCTTCAGTTGGATAAGTAATTTTTAACACATCTCTAATATACGCCAAATAATCGAATTTCTGTGATGTCATTTGCCATTTCTTCTCGTTAGACACTACGCGATACTTTTGCGTTTTTTGTATGCACGCTTTTCTCTCTCTCTCACATTAGACTTCCATCTACTGTGATCCTGCACACCGCATGGACCCATTATATATCATCGACAATTTCTTTGTCCCTTGTCGGAGCATCATCATAGGTCTCCCCGATTTGTTTATAGCAGTCGGAGTATCGGCGCTTCTCTTGACTCGCCGCGACACGTACGTTGATTTCTACGAAAAAAGCCATCATAGGTCTCCCCGATTTGTTTATAGTAACTGGAGTATCGGCGCTTCTCTTGACACGCCGCGTTCAGTCTCATGAGTCTTGTGGAGGCATTGAAACGTGGCCTCCATAATAATTTTTGTGCGCAAAAAAGCACTAGTGCGTGAAAAAAACAATTGTTTTTTGCGTGAAGAACTTTGAGTGCAACGCAATGGAATTACCACGCGTCATTCTCCGCGCAAGATTCAACGGAGTAGAGTACCGTGGTACCTTTATAGTATTTGTGGAGGAACAACGCATTTATTATATTGATAATAACCCTCTCATTGGTGCCACGCAATTGCCATGGCTAATACCTTTATACGAACATATTCGTGCATTGGCTTTGGCACAAGAAGAGAAGGAAGAGGAGGAAGAGGAGGAAAAGGAGGAAGAGGAGGAAGAGGAGGAAGAGGAGGAAGAGGAGGAAGAGGAGGAAGAGGAGGAAGAGGAGGAAGAGGAGGAAGAGGAGGAAGAGGAGGAAGAGGAGGAGAATAATTATTTAGAAGTCCCCCCCGCGGGTTAATCTCGCGATATGTGAATGAAGTCTCCCTCCTGCGAATAATCCGGAGGGAGTAAAATTATTTCATGGATTATTAACATTTTTCTTTTTTGTGTGTATTTTGTTACAGTGACCGAGTGCTTTTTTTTTCTTGGATTTGTTAAACATTTTTTGTGTGTTTTTTTGTTACGACATTTTTTTCTTGGACATTTCTTTTTTGTACTTTTTAAGTGATTTTCGTACTGACTTTTGTACTTTTTTTTTAAGTGACTTTCTACCTCAACCTGGTGAGTCTTTTTTTTAATTTTTTTCTTTTTTTTATTTTTTACTCGGCGGCGGCGGCGGCGGCGGCGGCGACCCCCCCCTCCCTTCTCTGACGTCATGTCCACGCGTCCAATTCGTTATTTATCTTTTGGTAATTATTTATCACGGTGCTCTGAAGGCATCAATCGTCGACGCTGTTTACATTCAATGGGTCGCCCAACACGCGCCGTCCCCCCCTCCCCCCTCCCCGGAGCTCCTCGGTTGCACACAGTTCCCCCCGCACACCCGCACCCCCCTCAACGCTTCTGGGTTAGAACCCGCCTAGTATACCTACTATTAACTTTTATATTTATTAAGATAGAACAAAATATGATATACAAAAGTTTCTTAGTTCTTTAAGTAATATTTGATAATACAGAGAAATTGATTGACAATATAGTTTTATTTGTTTATAATATTGTTAATAAAAATTGATAATTGTATATTGATAATTGTTTTATTACATTTTTTTGCAATACTTAAGCGAGGTTAATACATTTCTTGTATTTATTTATTTCTTACTCGTTATTTACTATTTTATATTAATTTATTAAGATATTATTGTTAACATTGGCTTAAATAAGGATGCGACATTAAGTTCTATTTTTCAGGTGAGGTCCAGACACATTGCCGATTGATTGATTAAATAAAAAAATTTTTGATAGGTGGTTCACTAGAAAATTCTTAGACATCGGCTGATGTGAGTGGTGTGTCCGATTGAAAATGTGCGCATCTGGGATTCTCCCTATTTTTCTTGCTAATTTATTAAATAGTCCAAAAAAGTGATTTAAGTTCTATTTGATTAGACAGATTCTAGGGAAAAATTATTAGGGATTAAGGCTGTAGTAGTTTAAGGTTGAAGTAAAAGGCGATCATTTCGTGCATGTTTTAAAATAATTTTAAGTGGTACAGGATGCGTTCCTTTATTCACTCCGAGTACTGTCAGTACTACAAATAGCGTTCCGATATAGAGAGCAGTGCACTACAAAGTACTGTCTTAAAGTCTATGACGTCATTGATTTTGACGTATTTCCTGTTGCGGCTATTGCAACCAGCGAAGTAAAGGGGTGCCACAGGCGCCAGTGCCTAGAATTTTTCTACTGTTCAAGCGCTGTGAGTGGCTAGTGATTAATTGGGATGTGGTCAAACGGGTGTCACCCGAGGTAAAGCAGTCAAAGTACAAAGATGGTTGCTTCCATGGAGACTGAAATAATTGATGCTAAAGAAAATAAAGCGTATAAAAAAGATGGTATAAGAAGGGAGGGTGTGCGTCACGGCGGGGCCCGACCACAAACCAGTCGTGAAAACTCGTAATTATTTTGCGAAAAAATACCACCTCAGCCGTGATGCACATCCTCCCAAATAAGAAGGGAGGGTGTGCGTCACGGCGGGGCCCGACTACGAACCAGTCGTGAAAACTCGTAATTATTTTGCGAAAAAATACCACCTCAGCCAGGAATCGAACCTGGATCTCCTGCTTACCGGGCAGGCATCTTATCCTTTCGACTACCGAGGCATGTGATGATATTTATCGCAAATAACGTGTTTAGAATAACACGTCAACAATACAATGATACATATATATATATATATATATATGTATATTTACAATATACATATATACATGTATTCTTTCGAATCCCCACGACCGATACTCCAGAGCGATGTTGGTCTCTCACTCGATATATAATATGAAATAATATAATATAATGAAATTATTATATTATATGACATAAAATTATTTATTATTATTAATTATTATTAATTTATTATATATTAATATATTATTATTAATTTTTTTATTATTTGTTATTTATTTTTTTATTATTATTATTATATATATATTATATTTAATATATATAATAAAATTATATTTTTTTTAATATTAAATAAGCCATTATTTCAGTTGGAGCTTCAGAAAACATATTGCAACTGCGTTCCGTTTTATAATCTTAAAGCAGTTAGAAAGCGCACGAAACGGAACGATAGCCGCAGTACACTTCCATACGTCATAGCATGAGCATTCGGAGTGAATAAAGGATCGCACCCCTTGTCTCTTATTATACGTATAGGGAAGGATCTATTTGGCACCATTTTTCAACACAGTCAACCATAAATAATTTATAAAATTTTGAAAAAATTTTACTGAACACGACTAGAGGTACTTTCTTGGCGCTGGGATGTGACACATGTGCATTGTATATGTTAACTTCTTTATATTTGAATTCTTATCAAGATTATTTTAAATATAAAAATTTTATATGTGTTTATATATATATGTATATATATATATATATATATATATATACATTATATGAATATGAAATTTGCAAAATAATATTTATATCTGAAATAATATTGATAAAAATAACGTAACAGCATGCATGGTATAATATTTACTATAAGAATTAGACGACCGTAAGCGGTCATGAAAGAGATTCGGAATATAAACAGCTAACAGAGAGGAGCCGTCGTGGTCGTGCAGACTAAGTGTCGGATTGGTAGACGAGGGATCCCGAGTTCAAATCCAGTCGGTCTCCATTAATTTTTTCCGAATCTAATAGATATCTTTCAGTACTTTTACATATATTAAAATTCTTTATATACTAAATAATGCACTCAATTAAGCCGACATCAAACTATATATTGAGATTGAGATATAATTGGAATTTGTGGCACCCTTGCCTCCGGTCGCTGCTCCGTTGCCTCGCGAGCTCACCACCGAACGCCACCGTCCACCGAGGAAGCAGACGTTGGTGCCACGACTAGTGTGGTGACTTCCGCTTTCTTTTCCGTCGGCCATTACTACGCGCATTGTGTCGAACGGCCATTACGTGCTAATCAACGGACACGCAGCAGCCCCACGTCTGGTGGAGAGAAGAAAGAGAGAGACTCCGGCATCTTCAGTGTCAACGCGTTACTGTGTCGTGACCGGTACGTGACAGCGACTGTGCAGTGTAAAGTGTCGTGTACGCGACGAAGACTGGAGTGTCAAAAGTTCTGTCTCGCCGGCTCCGTGCGACCACGTGCGGCGCGCCGCACCTGTTGCGCTGAGTGCTCGCCGCCTCTCTCACTCTGCGTGCGCCTCCACCTCTCTCGCTTGCGCCCGACACGCGAGTGCACTCGTGCTCTCTCTTTCTCGCTCGCGCATAATCATGTCTTATCTTGCTCTCTTTCACGCGTGAGAGATGTCTCTCTCTCTCTCTTGCTCGTTGTGTTCCGTCGTTCTCGCGCTCGTGAGTGATTAACGAGTTGTTTCTCTTTCGCTCGCGAGTGACGTCTTTATTCGTGTTTTCGCAGGCGTTTGCAGCCACGTCCTGCGTTTGCCCGCATCGCCTAGTTCCGTCGTTTTATTCGCGCTTACAATTGTGCCGTCATCAATTTCCGCGTGCGCTCCGTTTTACCCGCGCCCGCGTCCCGTCTTGTTAGCACTCGTGTGCCGTCTCGTTTTCCGTCCGTGTCGCGTCTCGTTCTAATCCGCGTTTTCCGAGCGTTTCGCGAGCGTCTTGCGTGCACACGCAGCGTGCGTTTCAGGCGCTCAGCCTTTTTTTTGCGAGCGACATATATTTTAGTGCGTTCTTTCTTTTCTTCATTCCTTGCGCTTTCTCGTCTCTAGTATTTAGTTCTCGAACGTTCCTCTATGTCCGCAGTGCCCTTGCTGGCATTGTACGTTACGTGAAAATAACATTGTCACGCGCTGTTCTCGTGTTCGCGGTGCCTCTGCTGGCATTGTACGTCTTCGATCTCTTCGTTTTGTGTTATTAGTTTTTAAGCGTTGTAAATATCGCGTCTTTGTTCGGTTAATTGTGACTTTTGTTGTGATTTTGATACGTTCTAGATTAGTTTAACGATTGTGTGCTCAAGAATAAACGTGACCGAGTCAGAACTTCGCGAGACGTTGCTGGCGACAGTCGGATAACAAAATCGTAGCGCGACTTAGTTATTCTGCCTACTCCTATCTTTCAGACCTCTCACGGACTCGAGCCTGCCTTCCTCGGCAAGGCAGTGTCAGCATAGCCTCACTGGTAGAGCAATAAATCCGCTACAAATTTGACCAATCCGAACAAAGTTCACTAAACATGAGATTGGTTTTTTTTTTCTAATTGGTTAAATTTCAATCTAATCTCAATCTTAATCTCAGTCTGATACCAGCTTAACAGCATAGTATAATATTTAGTATTTTTATACATATTAAAATTCTTTATATACTAAATAATGCATTCAATTAAGCCAGTATCAGACTACAGATTGATATTGAGATATAATTGGAATTTGACTAATCAGAACAAAGTTCACTAAACATGAGATTGATTTTCTTTTTTCTGATTGATTAAATTTCAAATTAATCTCAATCTCAATCTCCAGTATGATACTGGCTTTAGCCTTTTCATAAGTATTTGATTCAAAAGTAGAATGTACATAGTAAATAGTAAAACGTCATAGTATTCAGCATCTTTATCTTGCAAGCTGTTGTTATAACATACTTTCTAACCTCTTCTCCACCTTATAGATTTCTCTACCTTATAATAAATTATTATTGTTCTTAATATCAAATTGTAAATCTTTTTATAATCAGTTGCATATATTCAATACTGTATTGTTAAAAAGCAGCCCTGAAGAATTTATAACGATTTGAAAAACAATAATTTATTATATAGTAATTGAATGTTAGAAAATATATCATAACAATAATGTTTACAAAGCAAAAATGTTTAATATTGTATGATATGATGTGTTGTATGATATCATATGTATTCTTTAGTATCTTTGAATAACTTGCCTATGAAAACATTAATTGCACTCTATATGTAAAATTTTTATGTTATACTGTGTATGCTGTTACAATTTTCTCAACATTATTTGAGATATAAAATTCTATTTCGCAGAACACATGTTGCGACGAAATAGCGGCTAAAATCATATCACAAGACGCTGCCTCTTATGTATCTCAAAAAGACACATGTCGCGGCTCTCTTTGTATTCTTGCCCTTGTTTATATCGTCGAGCCTACGTTTCGCGGCTCGAGGAACTTCGCGACAAGGACAGAACGCCGCCACAGGATCGGGCTGTGATTGGCTAGATTGCAGCTCCCGATTTTGTTATATATATAAGCTCGCATCTGAATACGGGCAGATCGAGTTTGACGAGCGTAGTACACGGATCCGTGCGATAAGAGATAGTAACGCGAGGCCGAGTCCTCAGATTCCATTTCCGCAATAAGCGAGGCCGAGTCCTCATTCAGTTCTGTGTTACGCGAGGCCGAATCCTCGATCCTTACCGTGTGAGAATAATATATTCAAAAATAGTATTCGGGGTAACCTCCCGTCTACATCGTGCCTGCAACGATTTGAGGGCGCGACAACATATATGCATTGTATATGTGACCATTAACTTCTATATATTTGATATTTTTATCAAGATTATTTTAAATAAAATTTGATGACTGTTTCTATATATGTGTACATAGATATTATAGAAATATATAGTTTGCAAATAATATTTTATATCTGAAATAATATTGATAAAAATAACGTAACAGCATGCATGTACAATATTTAGTCATGATATATGCGAAGAATTTGTGCATATGTTCTATCGTTCGAACTAGAATGCGTTTCGCTCTAAAATTGTTATGTTTGTGGGCATAATTTATCTTAATTTAATATTTGGTTGAATATTTTTAATTAATGCAAAATGTACTTATAATCGCATGACAGATTACTTAATTTAGTAAATCATCATATGTAACAGCACATTTTATTTTAATGAATGAATTCTTGGATGTTTTCTTGATTTATATATATATATTGATTTTATGTATTAAAATATATGTGTCGACGTTTAGCGAAAGGAATAAGCTGATATCGATACAAATTGTAGAAATTACAGAAACTGCGGAATATTGATGGTTGCTTAAATAATCTGTCATGTTATGATCAAATATGTATAGCAATATAGAGTTATGCTTTCAACTTTCATATTGTGTGACATATTATGGTGCATAAAACAATAGCATATTTTGGTTTAGTTTCTTATGGTTACATTTTTGCAAGGTGCATATGTCAATGAGTTATTGATTTTATTTTCTGTAAAATTTTGCAAATAAGTTGCAATAACTTTTCAATTATTTTATGGAAAATACGAGAATTGATAAATTTGTTGTTCTATTGTAAAAAAGATTTAATTACCTTAATCTTTTACAGTGTGCAAAGGTCGTTAAATTAATCGGTTTACATAAATTAGTTGTCAAATACGTCGATTAAAATATTTAATTGCTTATATATAACTGAATTGGAACATTACACATCAAAATGATAAACGACGTATATGAAAATTAGTCATGTTATTTATTTCATTAAATGTATAGTTGCTTTTCAATAAATATTACAATCAGTAATGTAAATAGCTATATAAGCTCCAAAAAATGTTTCATAAAAAGTAACTTTTTAGACAAATTAATATAGACATTTTAATTACTCTTATAAAACATCATATGTTTTATAAAATATTATAGTTGATTGCTTTTTTATAACTTCTATTGATATTTGCATATTCTATATACTAAAATGTCAACGCATGTATTTTCTTCATAAAGTCTTAAAGACATCTTTAAAATATCTTTAGGCAAAGTTTTTAGAAAGCCTTTTAGTACAATACTAAAAATGACTTTTGGACGTCTTTTGATGAATTTCTTTTAAGATATCTTTACAATTTTTGTAGACACATACGTGTTATCTGAGATGTTTCAATGTATATATTATAATATATAAAATAAGCACATATTGATACATTAAAATATATATGTCGACATTTTAGTATATAGAACATGCATATATTGATAGAACTGATCAAAATGATAAAAAAGCAATAAGTTATGATATTTTGTAAGACATCAGGTTTTGTAAAATTAATTAATTTGTCATATAATTAAATATAGTGATATATATGTTTCATATATTTATAGAAACATATATTATTAATACAAACAGTAATTATTAATTAATTATTAATTAAATTAATTAATTAAATATTAATCAAATATTTCAGTTTTAGTATGTCATGAATAGATTATCTTCATAATCCAAGAATGAGTATTCAATTATACTGCGCATAAATAATGGCATTAGTTTATAAAACTGCATAATCGATTAATTCATTAAACAATTATATATATGTTTGCAAATTTTCCTAAAAAGGGAAAGTTTGAGATTAATAGTTCATCAACAGCTTTATTATATTTATTTATATTAGTTTTCTGCATTCTCCAGGATCGTTTAATACACATTCTAGGTCATGATAAAAAGAAATAATTGATAATGTGATAAAATTAAATTTGCAATCAGCCCTGTTGCTTTAAATATTATATAAATAAAAATGTTATAAAAATAAACACTCCCATAAACATGTCAAATATTTATATTTAATTGATAATATTTGATAGATAACACATTATCTGATTTGAACAGATTTTTAAGTCTTTCGAAAATTTAAAAAATTTATTTTATAATTTTGACATTAAACGAAAATAAATAGTTTCTAATGTATTGATAATAATTGTTGAAATATACAATAGACCGGTAAATATTTGCCGATCATTGCCAAAAGTCGTTAAAGTATTACTAATTTATAATAAAAATTATCGTCATACTAGTTGATTGACTAATTGATATACATGTTATAAGAGGTAAGTAATATACTAGAAAAATAATATAAAATTCATATATAACAAATCGTAAGTAATTTTGATTACAAAATTACCTAGAAAATTATCTAAAAAAAATTTAATCAAAAATTTTCAATCCAAACATTTTATTTCTTATTTGTTAGTATATTTTCTTTATATTTTCTAAACTTTGATTACTGATAATGATATTAATGTCTCAAGACAAGTATTAACCTAATTTTAACTCAAAAAATACATATTGGTAATGTCCCCAAAATGAATGTTATATATCTGCAAATGTATAACTGTACAGAGTCCCCGAAGATAACAATTCCTCATACATTTAATATAAATGTATACAAATGAAAAAGTCATACTATGTATGCTTCAGAAAGCGATTTCGCATTTATGTATATTAAAAAAACAGTATATTAGTAAATGTCTCCGAAAACTACAATTAATACACATATATATATATATATATATATATATATATATATATATATATACATATTTGCTGTTCGGCGCTGTATAACGGCTGCCACAATATTGAAAGATATCGGCGCTATATAACGGCTGCCATTGAAAAATACCGGCTGCTGTTAGCGCTGATTTTGATTATCTATCGGTAGTACGAAAATGTCTGTACACTCAAAGAACTTTAATGCCAAAAAAGAAAGGTATCATTGTTCGCGGTGAATGGTTGACAGATGTACATATGGATTTTGGATAACATCTTTTACGAAGTTGTTTAGAATATATGCCTGTGGAAACATACAATTATCTGAATACAATTATCTGATACTATCACAAGTTATATCGATAGATAAAAAACATATATAAATATTACATAGTTCATCTGAATGTTTATTAGATGGACATTGGGTATGTAGTTATTATGATAGAAAAAATATATTTATATATGATTCTTTAAATAATAAAACTTTACATAAATATCATGAACAATTTTTAAAAAAATTATTTCCAACATATGATTTTCAGAAACGTCCTGTCAAATTTCTTATTGTACAACGTCAACCGAACTATAGCGACTGTAATGTTTTTCGCTATAGCTTTTGCAGTTTCATTATTATTTAATATTAAACCCGATAAAGTAAAATATGATCATAAGTTGATGCGTTCTCATTTGATAAAAATTCTTGAAACAAATGTAATTGAGCATTTTCCACAAGATCCAGAATGTTGCTCAAAAAGTATTCCATTATTAGTAATACGAGCGAGAGAAGCTGAAACAATTCGAACAATAAGTCAATATAAAACGGAACAGCAGAAAGCGAATCGATTAAGAAGATATCGCGATGTTTATGCTACTAAACAAGAATTAAATAAAATACAGTCAACGCTTCAAAGTACAATAAAGAAAAGACAGTTATCGCAAAGCGTTTCTAAAGAAATACAATTATTTACGCAAATTAATAATATTCAAACTGAACAAAATAAAAGTGAGTGTTCTCAATATAAAGATCAACATTTATACCCAGAGGTTTTACAGTTAATGCAAAGTGTTTTAAACAATGTGGAAGTACTAGTCAATAATGTTCAGACTGAAAGAAAAATAATTAAATGTTCTCAGAATAAGGAAAATCAAGAAAATTTAGAAAATAATCTTACTAAAAAACGTCATCAATGCAAACGTCATCAATACGAACAGGATTTGGACATGCTGCAAAACGTCATCAATATCAACAAGATTTAGAAAATAATCGTGCTAAAAAACGTCGATACGAGCAGAACTTAGAAAATAATCGTATTAAACAAATGTATCAATACAAAAAGGATTTAGAAAATAATCGTGCAAAAAAACGAATACGTTATTTAAAAAATTTCCAGCACGAACGAAATAGACAAAAAGAAGTAAATTATGATCGTAAATGGTTATATAATAAACGATATTATGAAAAAAAAAATTGAAATCCACTCTAGAAGTAATCGCGATGTTGCCAAAAATATTATTTAAAAATATGAAAAGTTTTAGTCACGAAATAATATTTAATTAAATTTCATAATCCTAAAGCTATTGAGGAGATTTATAACAAATTTGATATTAAAAATCATGTTGAAAAACGGTTAGAAACCGAAAAAATTATTCGTTGTTGTATGCATATTCGAGACAGTTATATCCACAGTATGTATAAAATGTTAGCTATACTAAAAAAAAGATCAGAAGTGTGTTTGAATCTTGCTACTAAATGTAAAACAATTAATTATAAATTAGTTGTATTTTGTGGCAAACAACTCGAGGCATACAACTTCGTCTGAAAATTATTTTATTGATTCTATGTATCGTAACATTACTTTATCACAATCTGTGAACTTAAAAGATCAAAATACAAATGTATTACTTTTGATGAAAGGATAAACAAAAAAATCATGATTGTGCAACGAATTATGTAAAACCGATCATCCGCTTCTAATTGATTGTTATGAAACATTCCTTCAAGTAATAAATACATGTACTTTCAAGAAAATGCTGGAATTATTACAGAAGATTCATAAATGTACAATAAAAGAGAATTCGAAATTAGGTCACACACATATTTGTTACATGGATACAACTCTTTGCAAATATTTCTTCCCGTTCAATTGTTATCACCTCATTTTCCAAAGGTCAGGTATTTTAAACGTTTAATTTATCATATGACTAATTTCGATTAAAAAATGTTAAATTTAGAGATGGCTTTAACTTCTACTGCTATTTAGATATGTTAAATTATAACTTTGGCACAGCCAAAGAAACAGCAAATCATATGTACAAATATCAGCACTGGTAATGTTTTGAGTGATGAAGATATTATTTATAAATATAAAAACGCATTTAAGGCTTTAACTAAGCGCTCCATGGACACACCTCGATATGTTTGTGTATCGTGTGAAAGACTTTGTTATAAAAGAAATGTATTTAAAATTAATAAATTTGAAGGACAAATAAATATTCCAATTTGGAGAGATTTAATGTCGTATATAAAAAAACAAAATATTAATTCACAATATATATGCGATTATTGCAAACGCAAATTCCATAAGGGATTAATGCCTGCATACTGCGTTTTAAATAATCTCATTGTTCATGATGTAATAGCCCGAAGTAATAGTATTCTCTTAAGACATTCGAAAAAATTCTCATACAAAGAGCTAAGGCATTTCAAACTGTCATTGGAAAATGGGAATTGTTATTAATAAAAAATTACTTCAAAGGCAAATGATACAAAAAGTAAAAGATAGAACTTTTCATTTACCACTTCCTTTACAAAAAACGTAGAACAAATTATGTAAGGATCCCATAAATATAAATTATGAATTATACATTTTAGTTAGAAGTATTCCGATAAAATCCAAGATTATTTGGGAAGAAATGGTAATATTAAAAAAATATTTGATGTTTTAATATGGTTAAAACGTAACAATCCTCTTTATCGTCATATTATACTGCCAGAAACTCACGATACATTATGTTTAGAGAAATTGAATAATCCAGAATTTCAAATACAAGAAACGGAAAATAATGATGAATTTATTTTGAATGATGATCATAAATTATTGAGTCCAAAAGATACAATGGAAGAAACGAACAATAACATTGAAAACTGTTTTAAATAATCAATACAAAGCAATGTTAATTCAGATTGTTGATAACAATGGTGGTCATTATGACTAATATACTATTTATTTATCCTTTATATGAAAAAAAAATATATACATATGCGAATCTGCTACCAATTTATATCAAATGTTAAAAATTCAAGATTTACCCTTAGATAATCGTGAAAATGATTTAAATTTGTTGTATTTCCCAGATTTATATCCCTTTGATATTAATGGACAATGTTAAACTAGACCGATTAAACTTCATGTTCATGAATTTATCAAATGTCGTTTGAAATCTAAACATCCACAATATAGATTAAACAATAATATTTATTTTATTTATTAAATAATGCGAATATGCGTCAATTAAGTCGTGGTATTTATCATAAATTGAATATAACTAATTTGCGAGATCGTTACACGGCTTCAGAATATTTAGAAGCAAAAAGATTTATTAGAATCTGATTTAAGTACTATTTTTTCTACTTTAAGAAATACGGAACAATATTGACGTAAACCAAGAAATGATTTAAATTGTATGACACAACATTACGGTCCTGCAACATGGTTTTTAACATTGAGTCCTAGCGAGTATATGTGGGATGAATTAGGTGAATATTCGTGAAATAAATGGATGGTCTAATGAGTCTTTTTTATCTACCAGTGTTTTTATTGCTAGAGATCCTGTATCAACATCAATATTTCTCGACAATAAATTTCGGGCAATGTTTGATTTTATTTATTCCAAAGATCATCCGATCGGAGAAGTAACACATTACTTTTGGCGAGAGTGTCACGGTAGAAGTATTCAACATTTTCATTTATTACTTTGGGTTAAAAATGTACCAATTATTGGTGAATTTTCTCCAGAAGAAGTGTGTACATTTATTTTACAACATATAACTTGTAAATTGCCAGATAAAATTATTTCACCATTATTTAGACGAATCAACACATATCAACAACACAAACATGATTATTGTCTTCTAAGAAAGTAGGACGTAAAGTTGTTCGTATATGTCGCTTCGGTTTTCCGCGTCCTGTCAGAAGCATTTGTTATGAGAGATGTCGTAAGTTCAATAGCAGGTAGAAAACAATTAAAACATAAAAGTAGACTTTATGACCTTCCTCAAACCGATATCGAAATTGGT
The DNA here is from genome assembly GCF_055798465.1 of Pogonomyrmex barbatus. Taxonomy (NCBI): domain Eukaryota; kingdom Metazoa; phylum Arthropoda; class Insecta; order Hymenoptera; family Formicidae; genus Pogonomyrmex; species Pogonomyrmex barbatus. Next base: position 4,876,577 of record NW_028297138.1, read on the forward strand.
ATAAATGATTATAATTCCATCCTTCTTACTGCGTGGGAAGGAAATATGAATAGGTATGCTAGGCCGGTTCTCACCCAGGCTCCGAGCGAGATGCGGGTGTGCGGGGTAACTCGGTGACGCGGGGGTAAAGAAGGGGGAATGCTTTGTCGATGATTTGGAATGTACTTTTGAGGGGGGAGGGGGGGGTCTTTTTTTTCTAGGAAGAGCTGCTAGAAAAGATATTTTTTGTAGAAATTGACGTAGGAAAAGAAAGGAAAAAAAGTGCCGATACTCCGGCTGCTATAAACAAATATACATGTCGCAACGTGTTAATTTCGAAAAATCCGTTATTCAATGAAAATAATGTATTAGTCGGTAAATGGACACTTCTCCTTTCTTAATTTTTTTTCTTGTTTTTTTTTAATAAATACTGAAATGTGCTCATTTCTATTTGGCAAGTCCAAGTTCTCATGTAGGAAGCAATAAATTTTAGCGGCGAAAATGGGAAACTATAAAAAATGAACTATAGAAAATAAAATGAATTCAGTAAGAAAAGAAAAAGATATATTACCCTTTTTTTATTGATGTTACCAATGTTAAATAATATCCTATCATAACTGGAATATTATTTTATTTTAAAATGGGAAATAGATTTGTTTTGATTGAAATCATATTTTTAAATGTGAAAATTTTATTGACATTTTTGTTACATCGTCTTTTTTCATACATACTAAAAATTAAAGCTAACAGTTCGCAATCGACGAATTGATACCTATCGAAGATATCGCTATCGCGTATCACGTATGGTACTTCCTCGGGATTTGTTATAATAGACGCAATGTTGGAGAATCGCGTATACTTTTCATCGATCGTATCGACGACTCTGCCTAGTTGATTGAACGTTACATCAATACATTCGGCGAGATTAAACATACGACGTAGCATCGATTCGATCATCGTAATGCGTACGTTTGAAGATTCAAGACGTACGAGTGTAACATCGTTCATCATGCAAATTCGGACCGTTAACGGTCCAACGCTTATAAAATTGTCTTTGTAATTGTTTCGTAGCAATTTGTAGATATTCCATTGCTGCTCATGGAGTCCTTTCTATGTTTCGAGAGACAGTATCAGCTCCTGTCCTCGATGATCTCCTAGGGCGATCTCCACATAGCTCGGTGGACTAACATTGATTTTAATTTCCAGAAATCTGAAGCCCGTAGCCATCAAGTTGTAACGTCTGCTCAGTAAGCGCATCACGCGAGGCTCTACCGAAATGCTGTGTAACAGAAATTAAGTACATAATATTGCGTAATGTTGTAAAAAGAAAAAAAAATTTCGAACTTATACATTACGTTCTTTCTTCGTTTCACCATCGTACAGTGCGCTGTTTCCCGGAGTACATTGCGTATGATTCGTACAAACGGATGATGGAGAAGCAGAGTACGTTGCGTATGGTTCGTTCGTACAAACGAATGACGGAGGACTGATCGCAAAATTTACCGCGCAAAAATTTTGACACTGTAGAGCGTTAATCCTCTCCCCCCCCTCTTTTGAAAGATGGAATGGACAAAAAATCCAATGATCTCGCTGAACGGCAATACTCTATTATGTAATATTTCGTGAACAGGCATGTTATAGTGGCCAAGAAAAAGGTAAAGGGTCGTATAATTGCAGATAGAATCGAGAATGAGTTTACTGTTAATCACCATAAACAGAAAGAAAACAAAGGATTGCGTCATTATCAATTAATTGTCAAATTTTTATTTCAAGAAAAAAAATCTAATCAGCTATAAAAAATATGTAAAGTGCCATTTAAAAAAAAATGTGAATAAAAAGTTTCATGCTTAAATCATAACGCAATTTTTTGTCATCGATGAGTCGATCGAACATTACATTGAAAAAATATAGGATCATTGGAATATTAAATAATCATCAATGTAATAGCGGGGAAAGTTTCTGAACAACTACTTGAATAACTACTGGAACTGTCGAAATATATGACACGATCGTGACGATTTTCTTTGCGTACGCTATCCAATGAGTGCCGGGACTCATCGTGTCGTCCAGATTTACGATACCGCTCTCTTTTCGACGCGCGCCGCTAATCGGTAATGTGTCATTTTCATGCGAACGCATGAAAACGTCTCTAAAATATGATGCGCGCATGCTTCGCCAGCTGGTCCAATTGTACGTTGGTAGTTACATCCGTAAGTATTTTTATTGTCTCTTTGGCGGTTTTTTTTTCTTTTTTTCTTTTTTTGCTTTTTACGCCTCGTCCGCCTTTGTACGGAGCGAGATATAGTCTCCGTCCGTATTTGTATGGAACGAGATACAGTCCCTGTCCGCGCGTTTCCATTGCGCGATTGTGATATTGTAGTTCCTCGAGCTGACGTTGCATCTTTCTTGTCGTTTATCGCTTTCGCCACGCTGGCCGCTCCGCCAATCATGGAGCGCGCCTAACATTGGAAGAATCGGTAATATGCCGCCTCGTTTCGCCGTCGGAAGTATTCGTTTTTTTTTTTGTCTTCGCTTTCATACCCATGCCGATCTTGGTCTTGGCTTTCATCGCTGCCTAAATGGCTGTAGCGGCAGCTTTTTCCAGAGTCGAATCTCTTGCGATGATGTGTCCTAGGGCTTTATGGGCGAGTATCTTATCGGCCGCGTGTCTATCGGTGAGATTGTTGATCCGGGAATATGCAATGTCGTGTTCACGGCACGCCGCGTCCAATGGATTTATGCCCGTTTCACCTCTGGCTAATCGCTTTTTCAGCCGAATACCCGAACCGCAAAACTGATAGCCGGGAATATGTAACTCGAAAGGAAACGTTTATCGCTCGATTGAGCAGACCTCCAACGCAGCCTTCGTTCTGCTAACGTTGCTGCTAACATATGTTACAATCCTTTATCTTCGGTGCGGGACCGTCTATATGCGTGCGTTGCCACAATTGGTTATAATGCTCGACGCAGCAATGATAGGAGGAGGTTTGAACTTTCAAATTCGCCTTTATATGCTCCGGGAGCTTGTCCCACACGTGGTCGATATAGTCGCCATACATGCGTAACAATATGATCTTCGGTATATATTGCAACTGTTCAGCGCGCAAATCCCAAATATCAAATAGATGCGATAACGTGAGATACATTTTTGTTACTGAGCGCACCTATAAATAGGCGTTCAATCGAAGCCTAGATAACGCAGTGCGAACATAAAATTCGTGCGGCACCCGCAGACGATATACGTCGTGAACTACGATGAGAAAGCGCGAATGATAGGGGACATCGCAACGAAGCGCAAGCATGATGAAATGCTACCGAGTACTATACGCGCGATTATTTGCGGTCCGTCGAATTGCGGTAAAACCAACGTTTTCATAAGTTTGCTCGAGAATCCGCACAGTGTACGTTTCGAGAACGTGTACGTGTACGTGTATTCGAAGTCGTTGCAACAACCAAAATATTGATATCTCGATACTTTGTTGGCGTTGGTCGACGAAATCGACTATTTTATGTTTTCCAACAACAGTGACGTCATTCCATCGAGCGAGGCACGTCCCAATTCGATCTTCGTCTTCGACGACATTATGTGTATGTGATAAGCAAGATATGCTGAGAGAGTATTTCTCGATGGGTCGCCACTCGAACGTCATTGCTTCTATCTCTGTCAGACGTATGCGAAGATACCTAAACATCTGATACGCGACAATGCGAACCTGCTGATTCTATTTAAACAGGATGGTATCAACTTGAAACATATTTACAACGATCATGTGAATATTGACATGTCGTATGATGAATTCTGTGCGTTATGCCGCGATTGTTGACAGCGCGAGTACGGATTCCTAGTGATAGACAAAGACAGTCCGCTTGTCAACGAGCGGTACAAAAAAGAATTTAACACGTTCACGGTATCATAATGTGATTAATCGATATCAACTAGTGTCAATACGTCAACTAGGCAACATGAATAACATCAAAGATTGCGAGAAAATAGCGAAACAGATTGCGAAAACGAGCGATTCGATTCGCAAAAAATATCGCGCTTTGAAAACTGGTAAAATAGATGAAGATGTAGCGTTGGAGAGACGCTTCAAATCCATCGTCGAAAACAGATTGTCGGGGAAACACATCTAATTAAAAAAGAAGCCAATGTTGCAAAGAATATCAGAATTAAGAAAAAAAAGAAACATGAAAACAGCGATGATGATGATGACGATGACAATGATACTACTACTAACAGGTATTCGTATTAGACGGATGTTGGATGGTTGAAATTATAGCCGCAACCTAAAAAGCGTACAAAACAATTGAACACCGCGTCAGATTCATTACGTTCGATTCTACATTGATAGAACCATCGAAAGAATTACCGAAAGAACTATCTAAAGAACCATCGAAAATATCGCTATTCGTGCGAAATAAAAATATTTTTGAAACAAAAGACGTTAGTGAACCGTCACTCGAAACAACCATCAAACAGAGTCTGCAAACGCATGAAAGTCGCGAGACGCTTCATGGTTAGTTAGGACCATTGGGATGAAAGTATGTGGGCCTTCTTCTCGGTGACGACATAGATGAAGTGATCGATAATGTGTACGATATCTATTTCGACAAAAGTGATACAATGCTCGGTGAAAAAAAGTTTGACGTTGACAAAAATGACTCCATAATCATAAACAATGTGAGATACAATGGTACACCAGGATTATATGAATTGATCTTCAAGAGACTTCCCGATGAGGCTATATTTACCGAAGACGACAAACAAACGTAAAAATATACTGTTAACAACGATTGCTCATAGATATGGTCACAGCGCCCATAATCCCATCATGAGCAACAAAGGATATAAATACATTAATATCACCGCTCCGCTCGTATTTACATATAAAAGAAGCAGTAAAAAGGGTGCAGGCATGGGTAATATACCATGAAGTTAAATAACAACAAGATCGATTACGTGCATTGGGACGATCCCAATGAACTGGTGGATCGACTCCGATTGCTCGACGCTTCGCACCGAGCTAGTCACGACAACGTTCACGACAACGAGATGCTGTCGATCGAGGAACTCCGCGAAGCCGGCATTATTATAAATTAAATCGCGTGTCGACGAAACGAGCCAGTCGATTGACGTCAGTGAGGAAAAAAAACTTTAATTGTAATATGTCTTATTTATACACATTAATATCAAACATCGTCGAAACATGAGATCGTCAAAATCCGATGGACGTGAAAAAAATATTTTGCAATTTTTGCCTTCAGCTTATCAAGTAATGGTGCATAATATGTTCCCGTTATTGTTTTACCTTTTTCAAGATAGTCGATATACACAATTCCGTGACTATCCCAAAAAATAGTCGCCATTACCTTCCCAGCTGATGGAATCGTCTTCACCTTTTTCGGCGCAGGTTCACCCTTTGCAGTCCACTATTTTGACTGTTCTTTTGTCTTTGGAGTGTAGTGGTGGATCCAAGTTTCATCTACAGTTATGAATCGACGCAAAAAATCTGACTCGTTTCGCTTGAATCTCCAACAGGGCCTTGGAAATGTTCATTCGAATTCGTTTTTGATCCAAAGTGAGCAAGCGCGGCACCCAACGCGCGGATAGCTTGCGCATATCCAATTCTTCAGTCAATATATGACAAACGCATTCTTTCGATATGCCCATAGCCTCTGCTATCTCTTTAACCTTGATTCGACGGTCGTCCAGTACCATTTGGTGAACATTTTCGATTATCAGCGGTGGTCGCAGTTTTTGGCCATCCCAAACGCTCATCAGCCAAGCTGGTACGATCACGTTTAAATTTGGCTGCCCATCTTTTTACGGTGGCAAATGATAGGGCAGAGTCCCCGTAAACAGCGTCCATTTCGATTTTAATTTGCGCAGACGTATTGCCTTTCAAATGTAAGAATTTAATTATGGCACGATATTCAATTTTTTCCATTTTTACAAAAACACTGACATCGACTGACACAAACGACTGTCAAACAATAACTGAGCGTCCAAAATGGCTGAAATTTTCACCAAAGTCTTTCAAAGCATATACTATTGTAGTGCCAGAATGGTTTTGACGAGTAACGTCATCTTCATGTTAAGGCTCAAAACTTTTCAGACTACCCTCGTATATATATATATATATATATATATATATATATATATATATATATATATATTTAGATATAAATGTGTTGTATATTGTATTGAGAAACTGCGAATTTATTGCGCAGATATACAGGAGAATTACAGAAAAATTGCAGAACGGTTGCGGAGATGCGAAAAGATTACAGGAGATTGCAGAATGATTGCGAAAATATGCAGAAAGATGCGGAAAAGTTGCGGAGAAGATGAGGTACTGCAGAATAGTTGGAAAGTTATGCGGAAAGTTGCGGAGATATATGGAAAGGTTACAGAGGAGTTACGGAAAAATTAAGAGAAAGTTATGGAATAGTTACGGAATGGTTGCGGAATGATTGTAGAGATATACAAAAGAGGTACAAAGATACGCGGAAAGATTGTAGAAGAGTTGCAGAATGGTTGCCGAGAAGTTGATGAACTGCTAAAATGATTGCTTAGAAATTGCTGAGGAATGATTGCGGAAAGATTACGAGAGAGTTGCGATTGAGATTATACTTGGAAAGTCTGTGAGAAAGTTGCGGATTGATTGCGGAGATATATAGAAAAGTTACAGAAGAATTGCGGAATTGCTGCAGAACTATACGGAAAAGTTGCAGAATGGATGCGGAGATATGTGGAGAGGTTGCACGAAAAGAGAAAATATACAGAAAGGCTGCGAAATAATCGTGAAATTATGTAATCGCTCCGAAAGTTTGACCGGTAGCACTACCGACTCGTAGTGGCGAAAATCGCAGCCCATACGGACGGTGACGATGAAAATAATAATAAAAAAAGAAAATACAATAATAGTAATTTCTATTAATATCTCTTAAGATCAAGGATTTTACAATGACCTTATCGATCTGACGATCCAGGGTCGATGAGAACTGCATCAAGAAGCTGGCTAAGCTAGCGCTTCTTATGGCGAAAATTGCAATCGTAAAAAAGCGATGATGATGACGACGTTTCTATTAAAGAAAAAAATTTCCAAAACCGGACTTTGTGTCACTACAGCTCTGTTCGTAGAGCACGTAAAAAAAAATAAAATAATTTTTATTATATAAATCGAATCCTAGCTATCAATTGAGCCTTAAACTTAAAAGGGAATCCTAAAGCGAAGGACGAACTTTGACGGCCTTCCGCTAGTGTCATCTAAACGGAATTAAAGAAATGTCGGTAATGATCGACAATTTAAAAAGTCGATATTATTGACAATTTAAAAAGTGTTGTGCCGCTCCAGACGCAATGAAAGGGGATCGTGACGGAAGGGGAGAAATAGCCACACAGTTTGGAAGTAAACACCTTTTATTGTACACTTGGTGTTCGTTATTATCGAATCACCCGCGAATTATCACAATTTCTTGACAGTCCTACGTCGGCATTCGTACGTCCGCACCTCTGATTCTAAGCCCGCGCCTGATATTCTCGTCGCTTTTTTATCGGTCCGCTGTTACGCGGCCTCGGTGCGTCCTCGTGTCGAAACGTTGTTTGGTGCGTCAACATTTCGACACATATTGTTGGAGTTAGCATTCTTGTCGAATTGCACATTGATTGCAATCGCGCATTATTTTTTATTATTTTTAATTCATATTTTAATTACATATTTTAATTCTCTTTAAACAGAATCCTAAAGATTCTGACTATTCGGCGATGTCGCGAGGTCGGATTACTTTATTTAGATTGCCTCGCAACATCCCTCTTCCCTTGGAAAAAGAAAAGGAGGGGAAGTTTTTTTTTAATTTAGCGCTTATACTAGTCGTACAATAATATTTTCGCAATGCTTAAGTTAATCTTATAGTTACTACTATAATCTTATAGTTAAGTTTTACATGGGTTGCTATTTTGTTTTTTACATTTATTTTACATTTGTTTTACATTTGCTCTTAGTACATCATTGCTTCGTCGCAAACCTTTGGTGTTACGACGGGAGGTTTTTTATTACAGTTTGTCTTTTTCCTTACAATTACAATTATTATAACGGTCGCAATTACAATTACTATTATTCCGCTAAAGCTAATCGCATATACAAAATGGCTATTTCTGAATGTATACATATTTTCGTCTACTTGTTTATTTACTGTGTCTTCTAATATGCTTAGTCTAGCAAGTTCGAGTCGATTCTTTATTATCGGTTGTAATTTAATATTTTTTATCGGTTGATTAATCGCTGTCGCGCGGCGTGAGCGTTAAATTAAAGTCTGGTAATTGTATGTATCTCGTTGACAGTTGTCGCTTCGTCACTAGTGTTACCTCGGGCGTTGTTAATTTACATTTTCCGTTAATTTTTATTTTTCCCGTGCCATTTAGCTCTAATTGTTATTCCGGTGACTTATCACACTGGATACTTATTTTTTAGTTTGCTATCATCGAATATAGCAACGCTTGTGGTTCCGTTAATGTTATCCACAAGGGTGTATTGAACGCTACGCATCGTTGTTCGCAGTTGTTGAGTTGACCCGGCGCGTTTACACAGACTTGCACCTCGCATGATGCGTTCGCGTTAACATGATAGACAGGGAAATCTTGTTCGCATATGTATAGTTGTCCATCTTGTATTCATGTGTGTAGTTTGTAGTTTGTTTTCATCTGGCAATATGTAGTGATGATTTTCTTTATCTATCGCTACTACCGGGTGATGAATTTTTATGAATGTAAAAGTATCGTGGTTGTACCGGTAATGATACAATTCTTATTAGTTTAAATGTTGGAAACGCGATTAGCGGGAAACGAATAATCATGTAAATATCCGGTTTATTATAATATGCGCTTATTGTTATATATTTTTGGATCGTATGCCAGTTTTTCACTCATATTGTAAATGAAAAATGTAGACCTTCGATCAATTGAGTCCCTGCTTCTCGCAGCTCTGTTATGATTGTTTCCAATGATAATAGCCGCACGTGTATTATCCCGTTTCAGTGTCTCCGTTACCCCAGTCAGTGATAAATAATCGATTGTGTTTTCTACGTCCTTTGTAAGGTCTGTCATTATTGTCCGCAGTATTAATAAGTTTTTGTTCATGTCCTCGCGTTGCATATTTCGCAAGCTGCAATTCCATCCGTGCCGTGACATTCCGCAGTATATTTTCGTTATGACTAACCGTTTTTTCTAATGCATCCATGTGCCCTATTGTGGCGTTGATAATTTTGATCTGAGTTTTCGTCGCGTGTTGTAAGGTCTGTTGGCCTTCTTGCAGCATTTGTATTTGCTCATTGAGATGCTCCTCGTCCTCGGCATCCATGATGCCGAATAAGTTTTGCTTATCGCGCCAATCGCGTTTATCAGTCCTCGTTTGCTGTCTCTAATGTAATAGATAGTTCTCAGTCGCGTTAACAATTGTGTTAATTTTGCATTGTCCTTTTGTATTATTCGCATTATGTTTTTACACGTAAACTGGACGGGTCCGATGATGCTCTTGCATCGCTCGCTGGTTTGATCCAGATAATTTTCTGTCGCGCTCTTTTTTTTAGCATGTTAATGTCCAGTTTGATTATTAATTTCCAAGTCGTTTGCACCTGGTTCATCGATCCTGTTTCTTCGAAATAAATGCCTGGCGTGTTTTGAAATTTTTTCAGCATGTATGCGGCATCCACCTCGGCGCTGCATAAGTGCCATTGCATGGCCATTACTCTGAAAAGTTCGGGAATCATATTACACTTCCTTATTCTATTTAATTTGTCTTATGTTGTTTGATGCACGCCAGTTCACAAGTAGTTTTCGCACCGGACAGTTATTCAGATTGTTACCGTCATGTTCCGTACGCGTTGTACGGCTGTATCCGTTGCTATATGCCTATCCTGTGCGCGTCGTGTGACCGCGCTTATTGACTTCGTGTCGCATACGACTCCGCGCGTGCGACATGAATGTGTGACGAAATGTGTATTTCACGGGGCACGGTGCACGTATCCTTAGACAGAAGTCATGGATTAGCCGCTGGATCGAATTTTGGTCATTGTTTGTGACACTTCCGGGGTACGACATGTGAAAGTGTTGCCATCGTAACATAAGATAAGCGTATTTCATTATTTCTCCCTTTTTTGTATGTGTCGCTTATGCATTTTTCTTTGCATGTAATACGGCATGGTTTATTATAATCTCGATCTAAGTTCCTCAAAACGAAACGGTTCTTTGTCATCCGTATGTCGGGAATCCTATTATCTCTACTCCTTCGTGCAAAGGGCGTGCTACGAGGAGCACCGGGATTCGGATTGCTTTTCGGTGAATCCTACCCATGCATTTTTTTGCTGCGGAATGCATATAATAAATTGTTTAATTCAGTCTGTCGTTGTCCGTAGCTGCGCACAGTCTAATCGTAGCTCAGAAACACGTGATTGTGAAAAACGCGCAAGTGATTTTTTGTCGATTCGAATCATCAATGCAGTGCGCAATGTGCGAGCGGGTGTACATTCCCGTAGTGTGTCTGGAGTGCGTGCGTGTCTCATGGGTGGTGGTTCAGCACGTGGCCGAGGAAAGTAGATCGTGAGTCGAGGCGAGGTATCCTCGCGAGCCCTTGCGGATCCGGGTTTGTGCCGCTATTGGCACAAACCCGGATCCGCAAGGCAGCAGGTCGTTTGCGTGCTGCATTGCCGCAATTGGTATGTTTTCAATTTCTATTTACTAACCTTATTACTATTATTTTATATATATATAATTGTTGCTTTTACTAATGTTTCTACTAATTTTCCTCGCGAGTATTTCGTCGTGCGCGTCCGTTTTCTAATTTTCGATAAATAGTTTGAGTCGGTTTGCGTGTACAGTCACGATTCTTCGTTTTAATTTGATTCTATAATTCACGTCCGAAATTTTTTCGATTACTTGGTACGGACCTATCCATGGTGCTTCTAATTTCTTTGACCGTCCTTGACGCATTGTTTCATCATGCAGAAGGACCTTATCACCCACTTTAAAAGTTTTGCTGTTAGCATTTTTGTCGGCATTTTTTCGCTTTTTGTTTCGCCTCACGGATGTGTTCCTTCGCCAATTTCTGTGTGGCTCGGAGTCGTTCCTTCAATTCTTGCGCGTAGTTATCGTACGTGTAGTTTTTGGCGGTGCCGTCAATGCCGTAGGTAGGCTTGCTTGGTGCCCTTACAGTAGTTCGAACGGCGTATAACTCGTCGCAATATGCGGTATCGTGTTGTAAGTAAACATCGCGTATGGAATCCATTCATCCCAATTAGTTTGATCTTCATCTATGTAATGTTTCAAATATTCGGTTAGAGTTCTATGTGATCTCTCTAGAGCTCCGTTACTTTCTGGATAGTATGCGGTAGATTGAATTTTCGTTATTTTCAAGAGGGTGCATACATCCTTAAATATCTCCCTGACAAAATTCGTACCTTGATCCGTTAATATTGTAACGCAGTCGCCTCGCTCGATGCTCGGATCGGCTCGTCGGTGTCCGGGTTCGAGAGGAGGGGAGACTCAAGCGTACGCGAACACAGGTTGCAGCGAAAAGATCATTTATTGGTAAAAAGATAGATACAGAGTGCAGGGCCGGAAGATGTTGCAGGGTAGTGGCAGCAGGAGGCAAGACGCAAAGCGGAGACGCAAAGCGTTAGACAGGTGCGACGTGCGCTCGACAACGGCTTAGTTACTACGGCGTGGTTACAGCTAAGGATCTTAAAATTACTGGCTTATAACTAGCGGACTTAATCTCTATCGCATGCACTTACAAGCTAATGTCAGGTTGGACGGCTAGGTATTGCGGGCAGGGCTAAGTGTCACGTCGAGCCCTGCCTTCGCAACGGAAACCGGCGAAACCCGATGGAGCTGAGCGAAACCTCAGCCCGCGGAGTGGTGACAGGAGTCGGCGAAACCCGACAGAGCTAAGCGAAACCTTAGCCCGAGGCGTGGTGACAGGAGTCGGCGAAACCCGACAGAGCTGAGCGAAACCTTGGCCCCGAGAGGTAGTAGGTACTGGTCAGATCGGTGTCAGGAGTCAGATTGCAGGATGAGATCTGGTCTCGATGTCTCGGCCGGCCGGACTTATATACTCGGCCGGCGTTCCCCACTGCGCGCCGTCGGTCCGGCGGTGAGGAGTCGGTATCGCGTGGGGCACCATGAGAGATAGCGTGAGCGAGACGGCGCGTGCAGCGTACAGGCAAGCGAGTGAGACAGCGCGAGTGGTGTGCGTGCAAGCAGGATAGGTAACGCAGGATAAATAAGCTAAACGTTTATCTATTTATATATATTTGGTACAAGTAACGGCCCTGCCGTTACAATATTTTCTCTAGTATTCCGAATTCGCGGATATTATCTTTGTGGTAAATTCTTTGGCGATTGTTTTTACTTCCTGGTCTGGTATCGGTATTACTTTGCTGAATTTTGTTAGATCATCCTGAAATGTTAACAGGTACTTACTTCCTTGCGTGGTGACCGTGAGTGGTCCCACGATGTCCAGGGCGCATTTTTCGAACGGTTTCTCTGCCGTTTCTAGTTAGCAGCATCTTAATTTTTCTGCTTACTAACTTATTCTTCTGGCAATATCCGCATTTTGCGATGTAATTTTCCACGTCTTTTGTTAATCCGTGCCAGTTGTGTACTAATTTTATTCTGTTTATTGTGCGTGTAGCATCTTGATGTCTCCCGAGGGGAGCATTATGATATTCGTATATTATCTGCTCTTTTTCCTCCTTGCTGTATTCGCGCTCTTCCTTGTCACGCTCGACACTATTTATCGTGTGTCGCGCGCGATCGGATTTCTACTAAGCGCGTCAGCATTTGTATTGCCTTTGCCGGCCTTATGCACTACTTCGTAGTCGTATTCCTCCAATTTGAGTCTCTATCTGATTAATCGCGAGCCCGGATCTGTTATGCCAAATAGCCAGATCAATGGCTTATAATCCGTACCTATTTGGAATTTCGTTCCGTATAGATACGGTCGAAAATATTTGGCTGCCCATACTATGGTTAGCAATTCTTTTTCCGTCGTATTGTAATTCTGTTCCGCTTTGTTTAGAATTCTGCTCGCGTAAGCAATTGGTCGGTCTTGACCCACTAGCCCTTGCGATAATACCGTTCCGATGGCATAACCGGATGCATCTGTTGTTAATATAAATTGTTTTGTAAAGTCGGGGTAACTCAGAACTGGCGCGGTCATCAGCCTCTCTTTTAATGTTTCAAATGCGTTTTGTTGTTCTGCCGACCCAATTAAATTTTTCGTCTTTTCTAATTAATTTCGTTTTACGATTTTCGAAAAATTTTCGATAAATCTCCTAATACCCAGCTAATCCTGAAGGACTGTATATCCCTCACTTTCTTGGATATTGGAAAGTTTGTTACAGCCGTTATTTTTGATAGATCCGGGATTATACCGTTTTCCAAAATAATGTGACCTAAATATGTCACCTCTTTTCTTAGAAATTCGCATTTGCTTGGCTGTAATTTCAGATTATAATTTCTCAATTTTTGGAACACTTCGATTAGTCGCTTATTACGCTCTTTTAAGTTTGGTCTGTAAACGACGATGTCGTCTAAATATACAAAGCATTTTATGCTCTGTATTCCCGCTAACACTGAATTCATTAATCGCTGAAACGTGACGGGCGCATTTTTTTAACCCGAAAGGCATTCGATTAAATTCGTAATGCCTGTACGGCGTGGAGAAAGCCGTTTTGTTTTTATCTTTGTCGTGCATTGCTATTTGATGGTAACCTAACGCGAGGTCTAGCGTCGAGTTGGCCGGTGCAGCGTCGTTGTTCGTTCCTCCTGGGGGATTCCGAGTCACCCCGTCAATAAGATAAAAAGGATAATTAACTCACTCTAAGCTAAGAAAATCCAACAACGTCTTTATTACTATGGGTGTCGTGCTGATACAAGATACAAGATACAAGATTCAGGCTCGATGTGACTTATGTGAGCGGTTTCAAGAAAAGCACTCTTACATTCAAAACAAAAAAGAAATCGCGCCAAAGCGTTCGTAAAATCATCCTCTCTACACTATGACGTATACAACTTATGTAGAGAGGGATTGCTGGAAGAAAAGAGACGCGGTGCAACAGTGGAAATGATTGCGAGAGCTTGAAGCATGTGATAAGGCAGTATATCTAGTAATGCTAATTTCAAGACGAAAGTCACGAGAGTCAGGGAGTGGGGATGCCGCACACAATGAGGAAACATGTTCGTGAGAGGTCTTCGAAAGTTCGGCCGGCGTCGGGTAATAGACGAGGCTAGCAAATCTAGTCCTGATTCTTTTGCTCTTTATTCTCACAACTAGTCTGCTCGTTCGGCGATTCTGACTTTTAATCATCGAAACGATCACGCTTTATCTATTACGTTCGCTTTAGCACTTACAGCTATAAGTATTATATCAGTACCATTGACATACAATGTTCGTTATATATATTAGGTGTACAAAAAAGTTTGCATCAACGACCTTTTACCATCTTTCGGGTAGCTTGCGAATTCCTTGACGATAGAAGCTCACCGGCTTCGAAGCGATAAAGTTATCAATGCATTTTCGTATTTCTTCAAATCTCACGAAATGTGTATTAGCCAAATAATGCTGCAGCGACCGGAATAGGTAGTAATCGGAAGGCGCCATGTCTGGGCTATACGTCGCGTGCGGGAGAAGTTCCCAGCCTAACGCAAAGATATGATTCTGAGTCGTTTTCGCAACATGTGGTCGAGCATTGTCATAAAATAAGATCACACTTTACGACGTCCTTGGTTAATAAATGGCCTCTTTTCTTCTAATGCATCGCTCAAATATTGGTCAATTGTTGTTGGTAGCGGTCTGCCGTGATTGTTTCACCCGGTTGTAACAACTCGTAATACAACACACTTTTCCAATCCCATCAGATACAGAGCAAAATCTTCTTGGCGTGGATATTGGGCTTTGGCGTCGATGTCGAAGGTTGACCAGGGTCAACCCATGATTTTCTATGTTTAGGGTTATCATAAAGAATCCACTTTTCATCGCCTGTAATGATTTTGTGCAGAAAATCTTTTTTCCGGAACTTTGAAAGCAAAGTGAGCAGTGTCACGCCGACGATTTTTGTTGTCTTCGGACAATTCATGGGGAACCCATCTGCCTTCCTTCTGAACTTTTCCCATCGTATGTAAACGTACGGAAATGGTTTGCTGCGTAACGCCAAGCTGTTCTGCAAGCTCCTTTTCAGTTTGCATAGAGTTTATATCTAGTGCTTGCAATTCGTCCGTTTCAATCTTTTGAGGGCGTCCAGCACGCGGTTCATCTTCAAGACTGAAATCTCCTTGGCGAAATTTTTGATACCATCTTTTACATGTAATATGACTTACAGCGTTCTTTCCATATGCAGCACAAATCATTGCAGTGGCTTCAGCAGCATTTTTCTTCAGATGAAACGCGAAGTGGCTGGAAAATCGAATATGCTCTTTTGTTATTGCCATCGTGAACACTACTGATTTTTAAGGTTTTGTGCATCAAACGCCAAACCATATGGCATTTTAAAAGGCCAATATCAACGCTTTAAAACCGCAAAAGGGCGGGAAGATATATAAAATTTAAATTGTTATTTCAGTTGTATGAAATCTAAAGCTCAGAACTTTTTTGTACACCTAATAAAAAAAATGGAAATTATATCTGTTATTAGAAAGAGTGATATCTGTAATTAAAAAATAATAAATATAATAGAAGATAGAAAAATTAGAAAAATAAAAAATTTTATTATATTTTTTTTGTATTTTTGTATTTTTTGTATTTTTATATTTTTTAATTTTATTTTTTACTATATTTTTTACACATTTATCTTTGTAATAAGTACAATATGTTCATATTGAAATAAGATAAAGTTTTGTGCAGATGTTCTTTATAGATATTGTATACTATTTATTTAAAGTAATTAATTAATTAATTAATACTGAGACTCGCCCTAATGATGAGCGATTTAAATTTTGGATACGAAAAGTACCTTTTGATGATAGTCTTTTTCATTGTATCGTATGCGCTAAAAATTTTTCATGTGGTTTCCAATATCGAATATTGTAAGACATGCGGAATCTGTGCAACATAAAAGAAATATTGACAAAGATGTATCATCATCTGATAATGATAACGTAACTTTTAAACAAACACCCATTGCATCCGAATGTATTTAAGCAGCAATGGTTAGAGTTCGAGCAATTTAAGTCATGGTTACGCAAAGTGCAATGTGATGCAAATTTATTTGCGTTATGTACGATCTGCGAAAAAACTATTGCTGGCGGTTTATCGCAAATTTACCGTCACGCCGAATCTAAAATACATAAGAATAATTGCGAAAAGTTTGATGAAATAACAAGCAAATCGAATGAAGACATAAAAATTAGCAAACCGTTTTCGACTTTTGAGGAGTGGAACAAATTCGTGGAGATTCGATTTGCTGCTTTAATCGCTGAAAAAAATATTTCACACGAAAATGCAAAAATAATACTCGATTTTTTTAAAGACGTAGGCAAAGATCCTAACATTTTGAAAAGCACGACTATGAGTCGACAAAAACGAATATAATTACAAACATTTTATGTCCAATTGAAATGGATCGTGTGATAGAAAATATTCAAAATACAAAATTTTCTATTTTTATAGATGAATCAACAGATATTTCTAATGAAAAATGGATGACATTTCACGTTCGATACGTTCATATTGAAACATTAGAAGTTCATTCGCAACTAATAAAATTAATTGATATCGATGCAACAGATTGCAGCGCGGAAAAATTGTTTAATGCATTTAAATATGAAATGTGGAAGCTACAAATACCTTTTTCAAATATTGTTGCTTTGTCATGCGACAATGTATTCGTTATGGTCGGAAAACATTTATCTTTCAAGAAAAAATTGGAAGAGATGTGCAATAATGTATTGACATTATCATGTCGATGCCATTCTGCTTCATTAGCTTCGCATGCCGTATGTGCTCAGATATCTCAAGTTTATGAGGAATTCTTGAAAAGAATTACAAGCTATATAACTTATAGCGATGGTCTATTTTCATCGAATTAAGTGAATGTTTTGAAGAAAGGACTCACAAAATTGTAAAGTTATGTAATACACGATGGCTTTCTCACCACGCATGTATCGACAGACTTCTTCAATCTTGGAACACGATATAACATTTTTTTAATGTGTTACGTCCTGATTGTCCATTTTAAGGTCAATATATTTAAGTACTTTACCCTGGGATTGGAAATTAATTGTTTGTGAATTAATCAACCCCGAATAGGAAACGAATTTTATAAATTTTGTATCGGGGATCCTTCTTATTAATTTGATTATAATTTGGATAATTTACCTCGAAATCAATTTTTCTTAATTTATATTTAGGAATTTGCTTAATTATTTTAGTTTTAGTTTGTCTTTCCAAATTTTTAAGTTTTAGGAAAAATGAGAAGGGATCTTTATTTAAAATTATCATTTGATTTAACTGAAATCTTAATCTTTTAATTTGAACTTGTGCCCTCCTCTTTTGGGCATGAATATGTTTGAAAATAATTATTTATTATTAAGATTTTAAATTCAAATTATTCAGTCGCAACACCATTGGCTGCGACTAAATGGTACGCTACGCTATTGTTAGCGACCGGTTTTGGATTTAGAATTATGATCTTGATTTTAATTAAGAAGAATTTAAGATTTCAGTTTTCCCAATTATTTTAGTTTAAAATTAACTTTATTTAATCGAGGAGGCTTTTAAATTTTCCTAAGAGAAATATTACAGAAATTGATTATAAATTTAAGAATTTAACCCTAAGGTTGATCACGCGTCACTGACTAATGTCACTGCCTAGTTAGTACCGAAAAAAGGCATGGCCGCTTTTTCCACACGCATATTTATAGGTGGAAATGGTCAGAATCCCCGCGCGAGCTTCTCACCACTTCCTTCTTTCAAACTCATAATTAAGAGGAGGAAGGTTCTCAGAGGTGTCTGAATCTTCGTTGGCAATAATCGAAGCCTGGTACCAACAAGAATTCAATCAATAAATCAATAAATCAATATTTTATCATATTACGCGCATTCCTTCATTTAAAATTATAAGATGTAGATAGCCGTGACAAATGAAATGATAATGAGCGAGAAAGGTATATCTGTAGGAAATTTGTTGCGTGTCATACAAAATATAGATACAAAAGCATATTTGTTATTTTTAAAATATACATTATATTTTTTTATGTATTTAATGCATTTTTCCAAGCTGAGGAAACGAGGATATATCTGTTACAGTCAAAATCAATTGATTTTTTAAAAAAAATTTGTACAAATTTTATAAAATCAGAAATTTTGAAATATTTGTCAAATATAACATTTTGTAAGGCAGAAATTAATAAATCTTTAAATGATATTTTCTTAGGATCGGAGAATATCTTCATCAATTGATAGAGGATGGACACGCAAACATGGTGCAACTGCTCGAGAGAACTGTTTGTGATTTTACATAATTGCACCCGAAGAAATTTCCAAAAGATTACCAGTAAATGATATATTTTTATCAAAATTACAAATTCTTTTATTCTTTTATAGCTTTATTGAGTACTGATAGGGAAAAGAAAGATCATTTCATGATCTTTCTTTTATCGCTGCAAGAATGGGTGGTTTTGACAAAAACGGTTTAAAGAATGGTTTACCTTAAATTCAGATTTTTTAGTAACAGAGAAACAAGATTTGTTAAAATTAAATTTTGATAATATGTGGAAGGTGATTTTACAAAGATTTTACAATATTTAAATAATGAAACCAAAATAGCCCAATTTAAGATTCCTCTTGAATTCTATTAGAGCATTCCCAAATTCAAATCCGGAAAGAATATTTTCCCTCTTAACAGATGTTAAAACAAAGACGAAAACGAAATGAAAAAAACGAAACAGATTATCGTCAATTACTGCAATGATTAAATGCCATTTGTGTATTGAAGGCAGCATTAAAAACACGAAACGAAACTGCTTTAAACATGAAGCTCGATAAAAAGCATTTATCTCTTATGTCGATAGATAAATTATATGTTATTTCTTCGGAAAAGCAAAAGCAAAAGAAAAATTTTCAGCTATATGCTGCAGACCATATTGCTGATTCATCTTCGTCTAATTTGCAATAATAATATACAAATAGAATAATTGCTTGTGTTTCATTAAATAGATTAAAACATTAAGTTAAATTTAAATAAATAATATACAATATCTGTAAAGAACATTGCATCTGTACAAGACTTTATCTTGTTTCAATATGAACATACTTATTACAAAGATAAATATGTAAAAAATATAGTAAAAAATAAAATTAAAAAATATAAAAAATACAAAAAAAGTACAAAAAAATACAAAAAAATATAAAATAAAATTTTTTATTTTTCTAATTTTTCTATAAAATTAATAATAAAATTTTTTATTTTTCTAATTTTTTTATCTTTTATTATATCTATTATTTTTTAATTACAGATATCACTCTTTCTAATAACAGATATAATTTCATTTTTTTTTAATATAACGAACATTGTATGTCAATGTTACTGATATAATGCTTACAGCTGTAAGCGCTAAAGCGAACGTAGCCTATCGTAAAGCGCGATGGTTTCGATGGTTAGAAGTCAGAATCGCCGAACGAGCAGACTAGTTGTGAGAATAAAGAGCGAAAGAATCAGGATTAGGTTTGCTAACCTCGTCTATTACTCGATATCGGCCGAACTTCCTTCTCACGGACATGTTTTTCTCATTGTGTGTGGCATCCCTACTCCCTGACTTTTTCGTGACTCTTGTCTTGAAATTAACATCACTGAGTGTATCAGATATGATGAGGAGAGGCAGAGAATGGATAGAGAGCTTAAGCAATTGGGAGTTAGAGAGGAGTTCGATGTTATATCAGCGATAAAAAGATTGGATTGGATAGTTATAAAGAGTATCTACAAATTTTTCAAGAATATAATATATATATATATATATATATATATAATAAAACAATAGAGAGGAGGTGCAGAAACAGAGGACCTGTGTTAACCTGTGTATAACCTTAGGATTAAAGACACGTAGCCGGAATAATCTGGCACTCTCCATCCGGAGGGAAACACAAAAAAATATAAAGTGATGGAACATACATAACCTCAGAAAAACTTACGAAACATATATCGATTCGAATATTATTCAGACAGATTCTATTTTTCGTAGATTATGACACAATTCTTTTTCTTTAATAAAATCTTAATAAAATTATTTTTAGATATGTAACGTATATCTTTATAGGAATCGAATGTTGAAAGATAGTGATTGATTACTCAATTTAAATATTAAAAGCAATATTGTTTAGTGCTTTTAATATTCAAAATAAATAATTTCTAATATTATATTGGTCAGTAATTACATTTTTGTAACAGTGATGTAACATGTAACCAATGATAAGTGCAAAATGATATTTTCACTATTGAATGAACAAGGAAGAAATTAAATGAACAAAGTTTAATAGTTTATTTTAATTTATTTTATTGCATTGCCATTGTCTTACTGTCATAATATTTATATTTACCCAAGCACAAAGTCGACTATTAGTTGATTATAAGTCGGCAGAAGAAATCTAAAGTCGACTTTAGTTAAAAATGTCAATATATGATATACTTATAGCCGACTATAATCTAATAATCGACAAATGTTCCAATTATAGTCGGTTACAAGTCAGTCATATCAATCGACTTAACGTCGACTTTATGACAACTATAAGTCGATTTTTTACATGGTTATGACGATTAAGCTAACTTTTACAGAAAAGTCGACATTTAGTCGGCTAAACATCGACTTTACAAATCGACTTGAAGTCGATTAAAAAAAGTCGGCAAATAGTCATTTGTGCTGGGTGGGTAATAATTCTTTTTTATTAGATATCCTTAATTTATAAACTACAAATTTGTTTGTTATTTTTGTATTTAAATTATGACATTGCAAGATGTGACTATTACTTAAAATATTAAGAAACTTATTAACTAAAAACTTCTTATTATTGCAAATAGATTTTTTATTTTCTGAATATATATTCCAGTTTTTTAAATGTTTCAAATGTTTGATTATTAACAAAAAATAAAGTGTTATCTTTGTAACTTCTTAATCATACTAACCAAACAGCACAAAGTCGACTGTTAATCGATTATAAGAAGAAATCTAAAATCAACTTTTAGAGTTAGACCGAATGTTAACTTATAGCCGACTAATAGTCGACAAATGTCCCAACTATAGTCGGCTATAAGTCAGCCATATCAGTCGACTTAAGGTCGATTTTATGACAACTATAAATCAACACTTTTTATTTGATTATTTATATATAAAAAACTATTTTAAAGCATATTGCGCAGTAAAAACAATAAATATAAAATTTTTTTAATTTCTTTCTCAAGAAAGTGAGATGTCAAATATCCGAATAAATAAATTGAATTATTAGAAATTTGACATTTGATCATATTTGTGAGAATAGTTCTACGTTTCCATTGATTCAAATTGCCTCTTGTTTTGCCCTCCTTAGCGAATGGCGTCTCGAACATGAAGCAAGACACGTTGTGATTCTGTTTGAACTTGATTTGTCGCACTTCTAGTTTCAGTTTTTCAAAGTATAGCGTTACCTGAATGTACGCTATCTTGGGATCCAATTTGCTTATATCAACCGGTACAGAATCCATTATCATTTTAATATTCTCAGATCCAAACTTTTCACTATACTAACGTAATAATCGTTTCGATATCTCAGAATGATGTCATTTTTGGTTCTTTATAGATGTATTCTTGATCATTCTCCTCTTCAAACTATGCCTAAATAATAAATGTGCCAATTTTGTTATTTTATGATTTTCTTGATGAGAAGTTTCGTTATTTCTTCATTATAAGTTTGATTATATATGCATTTATAAATTTTTGTGGATTACAAAAATATGCATTTTGAAGTAATAATGTATCTTATCATGCCAAAGAATGCTACTCTGTAAAGCCTCCCGAGCAATCTCTTTCCAGTTCGTGTCATTTCTATAATTTTATTATAGGCTTGCGTCAAATGCAAATAATAATTAGCTAAAGCTTCGTAATTTCTTTTCGTACATAGGAACTATTAAACAATGTAAGTATCAAAGCAATTCGAAATGCTCGGTTTTCTCCAACGTATCGGCACAAACTTCTTTGTTCGAATAAAAAACTCGTTATACTGAACATCTTGAACACCTAAAAACTTTCAGATTAATATTTCTTATATCTATTCTTGATTGAATTAAAATTGAATTAAAATTCTGTATTCTTTTATTAAAATCTTTCACTTCAACTGGAAAACCTGTACTTTTCATCATTTTATCAAAAGAGGCATAGCTATTGATTAACGATAGCGATTCTTGAAATCGTGAATTGTTCAGACTAATTATACCTTTTAACTTACCTAATTATCCTTCAACATTTGAGAAAGTAAAATTATCACCTACAAACATGTAATAGATTTTAAAGCTTTCAATTCTGCTAAAATCAACAAAAAGACAAAAATGTATGACATAAATAAGACAAACTTAGAATTGTGCTTTCAACAAGAGTACTATACTTGCAAATGCACTCTAGTCCTTTCCGACTGGTAAACTTAAAATTACTTTGCATGAGCAAACATATTAAAACACAGGACTCCTGTCGTATGGAACTTAGCTTACTATTACAGCAACGTAGTAATTCATAACATAAGCGACCGCAAAGCACAGCATTACCTACAAAGAAAAAATATATTCAAGCTCTATGTATATTTTACATATCTATCATATGCAGTTTATCAAAGATGATTAATTATGCATTTATTTTTTTCCGTTATAAAAAAACTAAATTTTCTAAAATCTTAAAAAAATATTCACCTTGAAAAAGCGCAATAGTATAATTATTTAAAAAAGCTCAAAGTCTAATAAAAACGTGACAAAGTAACGTCTCGGACTTACCGACTTAAAGAAACGATAAATAAATATTGAAAACTTTTGCATAACAACAATCGCAAAAAGAATATCCTGAAAAAAATAAACCATATTAATGTTTCGTGAATATCAATTTGAAATCAATATGATTAAAAATATCATATGTATCTTAAATACTTATATTTAAATTTATGCATCTTTAAAATCTTTAAACATGCTTGTATTGACTTTTTGATGTCTTTAAATATTTATTTATTGTATTATCTAAAAATGGTCAATCAGTCTTTCAATCTTTGACAATCATACTTTTGCGACATATTAATAATTGCTTTAAACGGAGCAATCACTAATAAATGTGTTCTAGGAAATCATTAACACATTTACACATAAAATCAAGAAAACAGAAAATTCGCTTAATAATTATTTTAAAATGAATACAGAAATGATCCGAGCAATCCAACGCGATTAGGCTAACTTTTGTTGCCATATTTGCTCTAATGGAGCTTGATATACTTTGCAGTTATTATTTTCAACTAGATTTTCTCTAGTAGCTGTATTGTGAGATTGTAATGTGCTAGTAAAACTTTCAGTGGTAAAGTCTGAAAGTGACATTCTGGCGGGTAAAGTTATAGCTTTAATAGTATGGGGCTTCCCAACATTACTCGCGACATTACTTCGCGGCTATTTGTCTTTTACCAATATACTTGAAAAGATACAAGCTCATTCTAAAAATAGAAAAAAAAGTTATTCACACAAAGTCTAAGAGTTATACCAGATACATATTAATATAATTTCATCTAATAACAATGCCATTCATATAATAAGAAAATTTTATTATATTTTCGAAAAAAATAAGCAGTTTTATTTTTTTCTTGTTACTTACTCAATCACTGTGAAAAAGCTCAGTAGTTCTGTATCATTGCATTGCTGCTACCAAGCAATCACTTGATAATCATCCAAACATTTAACAATAATAGGAAATAAAGTAATATGTCTTTCACTTCCGAGGGGTTGCAACTTATTATACCTAGGCGATCTGTGTCACATTCAACGTACGTGAGCTCTTTTTCTCAGCTGTTCCATTTTCTGTCAACTCCTGAACAATGGTCTCTTGGGAAATATTGGATTGAGACGCATCAGACATTGTTGATGTATTAGATTCAACACTGGTGCAAGAATATCTGTTAATTAATCCTTGGCCCGCAATGGCGGCGAAATAAATAGAATGTAGATGCATAGATGTTCTTATAGGCGATTGTGTGTCTAGATGAAGAGTCTGTATAATACTAAAATTTTTCTTTGACTTTCAATTTATTAATAATTATTTATTTAATTGTCTTATTAGTACATTACTGTACCTGTGAATAAATTTGGGTGTATCAGCAGTCATAGAACTAGCACTATCCTTTGTGGTCAAGAATGAGCTGCTAATTAATACTCTGTTAGCATCGTTCTGTTTAATTTCTATTTTGATCTTGTTCTCTTTTGATTATAAAACGCTATTTTCTATATAATTTAATGCTTATACTTTTTGATACGTATGATATATCAACATTTGACTGAGTAAATTCCGAGAATAGTTTATAATCCTGAGAATGATTATAATGTTTTGAAGATTTATGTTTGGCAATTACATCCAAAAAACTTTGTAGAATATATAATTTCTCCTTATCTTTTTCTTTTGTAACGCGGTCACCTCGCTCGACGCTCGGATCGGCTCGTCGGTGTCCGGGTTCGAGAGAAGGGGAGACTCAAGCTTACGAGACACAGATTGAAGAAAAAGATAGTTTATTTAGAGAAAGATAGATACAGAGTGCAGGAAGATGTCACAGTGTAATTGGCAGCAGGAGGCGAGACGCACAGCGGTGCAAAGCAGCGAGAAGCGCAAGACAGGTGTGGCGTGCGGTCGGCAACGATTTATTTACAACGGTTTATTTACGTGGCGCGGTTACAACTAAAGATCTTAGAGCTACCGGCTTATAACTAGCGGACTTAATCTCTATCGCATGCACTTACAAGCTAATGTCAAGTTAGACGGCTAGGTATTGCGGGCAAGGCCGAGTGTCACGTCGAGCCCTGCCTTAGCAACGGAAACTCAGTGGAGCTGAGCGAAACCTCAGCCCGAGCAGTGGTGACAGGAGTCGGCGAAACCCGACAGAACTGAGCGAAACCTCAGCCCGAAAGTAGAGAAAACCGGTGAAACCCGGCAAAGCCAAGCAAAACCTTGGCCCCGAGAGGTAGTAGATACTGGTCAAGTCAGTGTCAGGAGTCGCAGGATGGGATCTGATCCCGATGTCTCGGCCGGCCGGGCTTATATACCCGGCGGGCGTTTCCCACTGTGCGCCGTCGGTCCGGTGGTGGGGAGTCAATATCGCGTGAGACACCATGAGAGATAGCGTGAGCGAGACGGCGCGTGCGGTGTACAGGCAAGCGAGTGAAATAGCGCGAGCGGTGTGCGTGCAAGCAGGATAGGCAGCGCAGGACAAATAAATCAGGTGTATATCTCTATATGTATATATATTTCTTTTACAAGTAACGGCCCTGCCGTAACGGTTTCTTTTATAAAAATGCCGAAAATAAGCTCAATGATCGCTAGATGCTATGATCGATGTCATGTGATATTAATACGTCATTAGAGAAAAAATGGCGGACCAAAACATTTTAAAACGTTTCAAAATCGAAATATTGAAAAGATATGTGATGGCCAGACTCTTACTAAAACGTCTCTATGTTCATAGTGCTACCAGCGCTGACAATCAATTTTGGAACACAGCCTATAGGCCGTATCAGACGGATTGCTCGATTACGGTTGCCGGATGACGATTTTAATATTATCAATCACATTGACCGTAACCAGGACTCGCTATATTATGATTGGCTGAAATAGAATCGTCAATTAGAAATCGTAACCAGTACATAGACATATAATATAGACCTCGCATACCATATACTCTTCTACCACCAGTTGGGTTTGGCAGAACAGTGAGAGAGGCAAAATATCGGGAAATATCTGTCCTTTATTGTGCGCGCATTATTGAAAAATAAAAATGGCCTAATCATCTGATATTCGTAGCAATATACTTATATTTAAAATGAAATAATATATTTTTAAGTTTATTGAATACGAAAAAGAAAGTTTTAATAGAGTAAAGCTATAAAAAACAATATAACTGTTCATCATAATTGTCATATAACCTATCAATAAATCATCGCGCATCTTATTTGCGCAAAGAGAAAGAGAGAATTTCCCGTATATTTTACTTCTCGCACCGTTCTGCCAAGGACTAATATATATAACTAATGCTGGGGTGACATCTGTTTGACCACGTCCCGATTGATCACTAGCCACTTATAGGAGTCGGCGCCTGGAATTTTTCCACTATTCAAGCGTTGTGAGTGACTAGTGGTCAATCGGGACATAGTCAAACGGTCACCCCTAATGCTGAGTCTATTATATATTATATATCTATGAACCGGCAATCCGTAGTCTGATACGGCCTTATAGGCTATATCAGACTAGCGGTTGCCCGACTACGGTTGCCGGTTGACGATTCTACTATTACCAATCACATTGACCATAACCAGGACCTGCTACATTGTGATTGGCTGAAATAGAATCGTCAACCGGCAACCGCTGCGTAACCGCTAATCTAGTATGGCTTTATGGGAGCTTTCCAGCTAGGAAACACAATTAAACACAGTGTCAAGCATTGTGTAAAGCTGTTTGCTGAAACAATTTGATTCTCAATGTTGTCAATAAATTGCGCTTTAAACATTAAATATGATTTGTTTCCTCAAGGAAACAAATTATATTGTTCATATTGCATTCATGATATAAAAAGAAAGGTGTACCATTGCGCATAGCAATGGCTTTATGAGCGGAGCCAATGAAATTTGAGTCAAAATACACCCGCGCTATTCGAACAAAACGATCATATATGGTTGTACGTGTACATATGGTATGTGTACTTAAAATGCAGATATTTAAAAAAAAATAGTATAAAAATACTTGAGTAATACAAATGTAGTACAAAATTTCTTTTATAATGAGAGAAATAATAACTTATGTAAATTTCTAAATCTCTCTCTCTCTCTCTTTCTCTCTCTCTCTCTCTCTCTCTCTCTTTCTCTGTCTTTCAATATAAGTTAATGTTCCTCTGCACTAATTGGAAAAACTTCGAAATTTCGCGCTGAAGCCATATTACTTTTCATTATTTGGACTCAATTTTTATTGGTCGAGACTGCGCATATGTGATGTTGTTAGGGTGCGTCACATGCGGCGTAACTTGCGTAAGGCCTCGTCTACAATGCGTCGTGTGTTGGGTCATGGCTCGTGGACCGTAAGAATGGGCCAATCACAATCAAATATTCTCTCTACATTCTGTGATTGGCTCGTTCTTGTGACTCACGACCCGACACACAACGCATTGTAGACGAGGCCTAAACGTAATCTGCGTATTCTAGTATTTTATTAAAATACGTTACGCTATTCTGAAAACCTTTTTTCACATAAAGCGTATTTCGCGGAATTTCGAGAAATGCCTAATTAATACAACCAATTGCTGATTAGGGTTCCTGTTGTACTCTTTAACAGAAATGCTAAACTAATTGTGATTGGTTTTTGTATTTGGAAATCTACATATCGTAATAAGAAGGGAGAGTGTGCGTCACGACGGGGCCCGATCACGAACCAGACTTGTGTGAAGATAGCCCCCCAACATTGAAAAACATAAAGTTTCTATAGCACATCGATTGCTCATCGTTTGCACATGTATGCACATTTCAAATTTTCGTTTGCACACTTCTAGTAAAAAAGTTATTAACAAAACAAATTTCGGGGGGCCATCTTCACACTAGCCCCCCAACTATGAGTAAAT
Organism: Pogonomyrmex barbatus; assembly: GCF_055798465.1. Lineage (NCBI taxonomy): Eukaryota > Metazoa > Arthropoda > Insecta > Hymenoptera > Formicidae > Pogonomyrmex > Pogonomyrmex barbatus. Next base: position 4,904,407 of record NW_028297138.1, read on the forward strand.
TAAATAAAAAATAGCTCAATTGATAGATATTCGTTTGCACATTGCCAAACAGGTCGATTTTTCGTTTACACACCTCTAGTTAAAAAGTTATTAACAATTAAAGTTTCAGAAGCGAGCGACTTCGGCAGATGAAATAGAAACAAGAATGTTGTGCTTAAAATGGTATTATTCGTTAGATTTTTGTTTGCACTTTTCCGAACAGGTCGATTTTTCGTTTGCACACCTCTAGTTAAAAAGTTATTAACAATTAAAGTTTCAGAAGCGAGCGACTTCGGCAGATGAAATAGAAACAAGAATGTTGTGCTTAAAATGGTATTATTCGATAGATTTTTGTTTGCACTTTTCCGAACAGGTCGATTTTTCGTTTGCACACCTCTAGTTAAAAAGTTATTAACAATTAAAGTTTCAGAAATGAGCGAGTTCGATTAATGAGGTGAAAACAAAAATATTGTGCTTAAAATGATATCAATCAAAAAGTTGTGGCGTTTTCATTCATTCGGTTCTTGTTTATTTCTCATAAATCTATTGCATGTTCTCGCTCATCTTTAATATCTGTACCTAAACGTTATATCTTGTAATAACTGAAATGCCACAACTTTTTGATTGATATCATTTTAAGCACAATATTTTTGTTTTCACCTCATATATTGAACTCGCTCGTTTCTGAAACTTTAATTGTTAATAATTTTTTAACTAGAGGTGTGCAAACGAAAAATCGACCTGTTTGGTAATGCAAATGAATATCTATCGATTGGTTCTATTTTGAATCGCGTATCTTCGGAATTCATCCTGAAAACGAATTTTTTTATGTAGAATTGCCGCTCCCCAAGACTTTGTTTGTTAATAACTTTTTAACTAGAGGTGTGCAAACGAAAAATCGACCTGTTTGGCAATGTGCAAACGAATATCTATCAATTGAGCTATTTTTTATTTAATTTACTCATAATTGGGGGGCTAGCGTGAAGATGGTCCCCCGAAATTTGTTTTGTTAATAACTTTTTTATTAGAAGTGTGCAAATGAAAATTCGAAATGTGCATGTGTGCAAGCGATGAACAATCGAATGAGCTATAGAAACCTTATGTTTTTCAATGTTGGGGAGCTACCTTCACACAGGTACGAACCAGTCGTGAAAACTCATAATTATTTTGCGAAAAAATACCACCTCAGCCAGGAATCGAACCTGGATCTCCTGCTTACCGGGCAGGCATCTTATCTTTTCGACTACCGAGGCATGTGATGATATTTATCGCAATAACGTGTTTAGAACAACAAGTCAACAATACAATGACATACACACATATACATATATTACAATATATATATATATATATATATATATATATATATATATATATATTTTCGTAATCTGTGTATCTGGAAAAGTACGCTTCATAGGGAACCGAAATTTTATGTAGGAATATGTGTATGAACAAAATGTGAATCTAATCTGTGAGAATGTATTCAGAAGTTATTATAGATCCTGATCTGTTGTTATTAATAACATGGAAGCAATGGCAAAAGTGGAAAAAGATGAAACAATCTCAACAACAAAAAATTAGACGATATAATATTTTAAAATTGTATGGAAACTGATGGATATCAACAGGAAAAAACTCGTCATAGAATGTGGGTGATCCGATATTCGCAGAAAGACGAAGATTATTACAGAATGACAATGACAATCTGGTTAAAGAAATGGAATTTGAAGATTACGAAATGTTCTACAATTATTCTAGAATGTACATAGAAATGTTTAATCATGAAAGATATTTATTAGATTCGGAAAAATAAACGAAAAATAAGACCGACTGAATTTGAACTCGGGATCCCTCGTAATCTGACACTTAGTCTGCACGACCACGATGGCTCCTCTCTGTTAGCTGTTTATATTCCGAATCTCTTTCATGACCGCTTACGGTCGTCTAATTCTTACAGCTCGGCCATTCTGGCATTACATTCGTCCCGAATGTACCGAATCTTCATCTATCGAAATTTTATCCGAAACTTGGAGCTTCTCCCGAATTCGTTCACTTTTTGAACGATCGACACGACATTGGAGTACTTTTACTCCCCGACTTTTTCGTCCACTTTTTGAACGATCGACACGACATTGGAATACTTTTACTCCCCGACTTTTTTCGTCCACTTTTGAACGATCGACAATGACATTGGAGTATTTTAACTCCCCGAATTGGTTCATTTTGAACAACATACAAACGATACACACAAAATCGACTGAATTCTCCCTGTCAGGTAACATAGGCTGTATCCTCTCTGAGGTAACATGGGCTGAATCCCACTTCTGAGATGAAAGATACTTATTAGATTCGGAAAAATAAATGGAGACCGACTGGATTTGAACTCAGGATCCCTCGTTTATTAATGACACTTAGTCTGCACAACTACGACGGCTCCTCTCTGTTAGCTGTTTATATTCCGAATATTTTTCATGACCGCTTACGGTCGTCTAATTCTTAGAATCAGTTGTTAGATATTGTTGGGCCACGCATTGAAAAATATTATAAATTAATTAATATATATATTTATTATTAATTATTTTGATGTGATGATTTAATTAATCATTATTATATTAATTAATTAACTTATCCTGATTTGATCTTTATTCATTTTGCTGAAAAGCTCTGATTATTCTGATTATTCACTGTGTGTGTATATCTTCCGCAAAAAAATTAGATTTAGCGTAACAATAATAGCATAAACAACATAAAGTAACTAGACGGAATCAATGTTCAAGTGAAACAATTGGTCGGCGCAAGTTACACAAGTTACGCAGTGTTGGGCATCCCTATCAGGGACGCTTTCTCGCGCATGTGTATTTAGATGCAGATACATTGAAGTATCATTTAGAAGAAAAAAGGTATTACTTGGTCTTTTACTAAAATTTTTTATATTATATAAAATTGTTTATAATTATATACAATTGTATAAAATTGTAAAAATTATATAAAAATTATTAATTATATAGAATTTTAAATATAATTAATATTAATAACCTACAATAACATTAATTTTTTAACAAAGTTATATTTTGTATTTGTAAATAATAATAAGGAAAGAAAGTATATAATAAAATACATTTATGCGTTTAAAATAAAATATTTTATTTGAAAATTACGAGCATGATTTTTAATGGCTCCCTTTTGATTATATATATCCATATTATGTTTATGTTTAATAACAAATAATAAATAATAACATTTACCTTTAATAACAATTAATAATATTTAAATACTTACTTAACCTATCTCATCCTAGCGTGGAGTTCGTCAAAATTTTAACGCCTATTATATGGGTGACACCCATTATATGCGTCACCCGTTTGACGACGTCCCGATTGATTACTAGTCACTCGCAGGGGCTGGTGCCTAGAATTTTTCCACTGTTCAAGCGCTGTAAGTGGCTAATGATCAATCGGGACGTGCTCAAAGGTGTCATCCATTATATACGTATGTCATGTTACAGCCCTAAATATGACTTGGTCATAATACGCATGCGTGAGAAAGCGGCCCTAATAGCAACACTAAAGTTACGCCACATGTGACAGCACCCTTACACTTCCTTTTTACATCATGATTGTATTATTTGTTTCCTCAGGATTACCAAATTTTTATAGCACATTAATTTTGATCTTTTCAAAATAGTTGGTAGCCATGTACTTGATACACAAGCCGCAATTCAGCTTTAAGCTATGAATCCTGTGTAATGTCGTTATTGGAAAACACTGTGTTGAGCACTGTGTCATTTTGTGTCGCCTGAGTCTCTTGGAAAGCTTCCAACATTGTTTAATAGTTTTGTTTCACAATGTTTAAACGATCTGATGAGATGATAACAGATGATTGTCGTATGCCTACGAAACGAGCTAAGTTTGACATTTCTAAGAATCTACAATATCACAAAATACAGGATAAAATTCCTGAAAATAAAAATGCCCAGAATGATGATCTTTGGGGCGATGATTTCAATGAAGAGGATATCGAGGAGATGGATTTAATTGCGTCTAAAGTTTGCATACAGGTATTTTATTTATCAAAGAGAATTTAATTTAAAAATATATGATGGAATTCATTTATAATTTGAATCATTACTTTTAAGGAAACTACTTTGTTAAATAATTTGGAGCCGCTAAAACAAAATGTAAATTTAATGAAATCAAGCTTTCCAGAGAAAATAATTGCTACTACTTCTCTTGAAACTTCATGTTCAAAATTGTCATTACCAACAGAAAAATTCAATTTAAGATTACAAAGAAAAAATATACAGGGTACAAGTCAATATAGTCAGGATACAACAGAGATTAATTATTCTCAATTTAAAAATAGATTAATAGACCAAAAAAGTCATAATTCAACTTTTCAGAACAGAAATAATTTTATTGTATCAGGTAATAGTGATATGCTTGATTAATTGATATTCTGATAAATAAAAAGAAATGAAACAATTTCTATTTTTAATGAGAAATAAAATATGCAATTTTTAATCTCTTTTATGTATTATAGATAATAAAGAATTGGAAAAATTAAAAACTGAAAATAAAAAACTTTTAAATGACTTTATAACAAAAGATGGTGAAACTGTATTTCTGCGGCAGCAACTACAACAAACTCAACTACGATTTGAAAATGAGAAATTAGAAAAAATACGTTTAATTGAAGAGCAAGCCAATCGTCATCAAACAGAAATCAACAAAATTTATAAAGAAAAGGAACAATTAAAAACGCAATTAGAAATACAAGTAAGTATATTTTTTAATTATTACTACTAATTTTTACTAACTTTTTTAATTATTAAAATATTTACATTGTATTATTAATGTGTAGAATCTAGAAATTGAAAATCTTCAAGAACGTTATAAATTATTAGGATCTGCAAATATTAAATTGAGAAATCCTCAATCATTATATATAAATACTCCTCTTAATCTTGTATCCACATCTATTAATCTAGGAAATTGGTAAGCTAATGCTCTAAAAACAACAAAAATTCTAAATTAGATATTTTAAAAATTAGTTAATGCATATGCTCACATGCATGTATGAATATGTATGGGGTGTTTGGTAATAATTTTGGTAATAATTTTTTAACAGATAAAATAAGTTACACTGAATAAAAAGGCTTGTATCACTTTGCGATTTTTATGATAATTAATGAATTATATATATATATATATATATATATATATATACAAGATTTCGATTACAGATGGGAAAAAATTTAAGGAGTAATTCTAGATGATAAAATAAAATCATAATTAAAGAATAGTAAAATTACTATAAAGACTTTATTTTTCAACTTGTTTTTAAACGTTTAAACGTTTAAATTTTTACAACTGATTCTTGATTGAGCTCCTGCTATGATGCACATCCTTCCTTCTTACTTTGAGGGCTCAAGCCATGCTTCGTTGCAATCTTTCTTGCTGCGCTCCAGAAAGATTTTTAATATATTTGCCAGTATTGAAGGGTATCACTGCTGCAGTCCGACCTGTATCAAGAGAGAAGTCATCATCTCTCTCAAATGCTGGTCATGAGGATTCAAAAGAGAGAATAAATGTGTGTATTGTATGTAATAAATGTGTATGTGTATGCGTGCGTGCATGCGTGACATTGTATTGTTTAATGTGTTGTTCTAAACACGTTATTGCGATAAATATCACTACATGTGTCAGTAATCGAGAGGATAAGATACCTGTCCAATAAGCAGGGAATCCAGGTTTGATTTCTAGCTGAGATGATATTTTTTGCAAAAATAATTACGAATTTTCACGACTGGTTCGTGGTCGGACCACCGTGACATACATCCTCCCTTCTTACTTTGATATATTCATGTAAAAAACGCTAAAGCATGACATTTTGTCGATCTATATACATAGAATGAACAGTAAGCCCCTTTAATAGTCATTAAAGTATACTGCTATAATATAGAATTTAGATATAATACAGATCGTCTAATGTCGATTTCTCTAAAATATAAGACAGAATTTCCATAGAAAAAATAAATTGAATCTCAAATAAAGTGGAGGATATATTAAATATTTATTATAATATTTGATTCCCATATGTCAGTGTATTTCGACAATGACTGTACATATGTTTATTATTTTATCCTATGCAGATTAATATATTTTTTAATTATGAATATTTAATTTACGCAAATGTTTAAAAAAAAGCATTTATAATTATAAAAAATGAAGTTTCTATCAATTTTATTATTTTTTATTTCTTTTGATTTTATTATTTAGAATATATGTTTTCTCCCATCTCTAATAGAAATATTTTGTTGAAATTTTCAATTCATCCAATTGTTTCATTATTCCAAAATTTTTATTACTTTTCAGCATATATTTTAACTTTTATTATATACTTTATTATATATATTTTATTATATATATTTTAACTTTTATTATATATATATATATATATATATATATATATAATAAAAGTATATTATATATATATATATATTTATATATATTTTACTTATAGTATTACATTAAATTTTTTAAAAGAAATTTGTTTTGAAATGTATTCAGTAATTTTTCAATAATTTTTCTCATATTTCATCTATTTTATAGTATACAATTATAATTTCTTTTATGAAATTTAATGTGTTGAAATTTTTTGAAATATATTAAAATTTACTGAATATAATTGAAATCTGTATATATTGATAGTCTGTTGCCAAATATCGTGCGTGCGTGCGTGCGTGCGTGCGTGCGTGCGTGCGTGCGTGCGTGCGTGCGTGCGTGCGTGCGTGCGTGCGTGCGTGCGTGCGTGCGTGCGTGCGTGCGTGCGTGCGTGCGTGCGTGCGTGCGTGCGTGCGTGCGTGCGTGCGTGCGTGCGTGCGTGCGTGCGTGCGTGCGTGCGTGCGTGCGTGCGTGCGTGCGTGCGTGCGTGCGTGCGTGCGTGCGTGCGTGCGTGCGTGCG